>NC_090655.1:215631417-215883024 GCF_040937935.1 Hyperolius riggenbachi
TATATGTGCCCAGTCTATGCAGCCAGGGGGTATATGTGCCCATTATATGCAGCCAGGGGGTAGGAAGAGTGCAGAGAGGAGAGGCAGGGGGGCAAGGTAGTACTTTTACCTCTCCTGACGGAAGCGGCGATCCTCTTCTTGCGGCGAAATGGCCTCCGGGTGGCGGTGATGGGCGATCCGGGGGCAGCGGCGGTGACAGGCGATCCGGGCAGAAGCGGCGCGGGCAGAAGCGGTGCAGGTGTCCTCTTTGGCGGGCTTCCTCTCCAGGCAGCGGCGGTGACTGACGGGATCCGGGCAGCAGCGGCGGTGAGCGGAGGCGGAGGCAGCGGCGGTGAGCGGAGGCAGCGGCGGTGAGCGGCGGCAGCGGCGGTGATGAGGGCTCCGGGCACTCTCCAGGCATCAGCGGCTCCTCTTCCCACAACAGCGGTGGCTGACACTTGTGGCGTCTAGTATAGACGTCACATGCGGTGTCAGCCAACCAGGGAAGAGGAGCGAGGTGGGTGGGAAGCAGAGGAGGGGTGGGTGGGTTAGGAGGAGGGGAGATCAGGAATAAATTATAGGTAGGAGAGCCCCAGGCATTCCAGCCCCCGGCGACGGCGACAATAAGTCCAATGCAGCGTTATGCTGCAAAATAAAAGCAGTCATATTTCTAAAAAAAATGGAATGCAGGATTAGCATCTTAATCACTTAATACACTCAGAACAGTTGCTGTTGAAATTTTATTTTTATGGTGACAATACCGCTTTAACTTGTTGTCAATGAGTACTCCTAAGTCCTTCTCCAAGTTTGATGTCCCCAACTGTATCCCATTTATTTTGTATGGTGCTAGACCATTAGTACGTCCAAAATGCATGACTTTACATTTGTCAACATTGAATTTCATCTGCCATGTATGTGCCCATATAACCATCCTATCCAGATCCTGTTGCAATATGACACTATCTTCCTGAGAGTTGATGATTCTGCACAATTTTGTATCATCTGCAAAAATAGCAACATTGCTCACTACTGCATCTACTAGGTCATTAATAAATAAATTGAAGAGCACTGGACCCAGAACAGACCCCTGTGGGACCCCACTGCTAACAGTCTCCCATTTTGAGTACGGTCCATTGAGCACAACTCTTTGTTTTCTGTCCATTAGCCAGTTCCTTATCCATGAACACAGACTATTCCCCAGTCCTTGCATCCTCAACTTTTGCACCAGACCTTTGTGGGGAACAATGTCGAAGGCCTTTGCAAAGTCCAAGTATATCACATCTACAGCATTCCCAATATCCATATTAGCATTCACTACCTCATAAAAGCTGAGCATGTTAGTCAAACAGGACCTGTCTTTAGTAAACCCATGTTGATGCTGAGAAATAAGATTATTTTCTACTATGAAGTCAGGGCTGTGGAGTCGGAGTCGTGGAGTTGGAGTCGGGCAATTTTGGGTGCCTGGAGTCGGAGTCGGGAAAAAATGCGCCGACTCCTAATGAATTTGTAACTGTAATTAAAATAGAAAATATGATAAAATGTTCTATTTCTCAGATAATAGTCATTAAAAATAATGTATATATACAGTATATATACAGTAATAGCTGTGCTTAGTCCACAAAAATGAAATAAACCAATCAAAATTAGTTACTTGTGCTGCTTCAATAAAGCAGTCCCCGTGTTTTTAAGGTTAGATATACATATCTGATTGTGACTGTATGTATGATGTGTACACAGGAATCTCTTATATATACTAAATAACATCTATGCTGTAAGAATAAAGCCTGATGTGTAGCTGTGTCACTAATAGAGATGGTCAACGAGATGGAAATAATTCTGCATTGATGCTGATTTACGCAAATGTATGCACTCCCTTTGCTGATGAAATCAAATAATTTGATATGTTATTAAAATTTGGTTTGGTGACTACAAATTAAAGGGTAACTGAGACGGAGGAAAAGTAAAGTTTTATACATACCTGGGGCTTCCTCCAGCCCCCTTCAGGCTAATCAGTCCCTCGCTGTCCTCCACCACCCGGATCTTCTGCTATGAGTCCTGGTAATTCAGCCAGTCAGTGCTGTCCGTCCGCATGCCGCTTCCACAGCCAGGAACATTCTGCACCTGCGCAATAGTGCTGCACAGGTGTAGTATGCTCCTGGTGGCGGAGTGTTTGCATGTGCACTACACCTGACTGGCTCAAGTACCTGGACTCATAGCAGAAGATCCAGGTGGTGGAGGAGGACAACGAGGAACTGATTATCCTGAAGGCGGCTGGAGGAAGCCCCAGGTATTTATAAAACTTTAATTGCATCTGTCTCAGGTTTACTTTGTTACACAGTAGTACTATACTCTACATATGCACTCCCCACAGAGCTGCAGGGAATCCACTGAGAATGCTGTGCACATTGAGCACAGAGGTGTTGTCTGTTTACAATCTCCTCATTCCCCTGCAGAGTACCTGCACATCATTCTTACATGTACCCACACTTACATTGCCTAGGGCCTGATAGATGTTCTTTGTTTCGGTTTGTACCTTTTACAAGTACTCTTACCAAGGACTAGTTTTAGTCTAAAGGGAATAAATATAGTAGTCTCCATATCCTTCTCACTTCAGTTGTCTTGTAAAATTCCTAAGCGTTGGCAGTTAAGAGACGAATTTCATGTTACATACTTTTAATCAACAAAATTGTAATATGCAAATTAGAGGAGTCGGAGTCGGTGGAATCCTAAACTGAGGAGTCGGAGTCGGTGGATTTTTGGACCGACTCCACAGCCCTGGTCATGTATAGTATCTCTTAGTAACCCCTCAAATAGTTTGCATACAACTGATGTTAAGCTTACAGGTCTATAATTTCCTGGATCTGATTTTTTGCCCTTCTTAAATAATGGGAAAACGTGGGCTGTACACCAATCCACTGGGACTCTGCCAGTTGCAAGAGAGTCACAAAAGATAAGATAAAGGGGTTTATCTATAACTGAACTTAATTCCCTTAGGACCCGAGGATGCATGCCACCCGGGCCAGGTGCCTTGTCTATTTTTAATTTATTTAGTCTTGCCTTCACTTCTTCCTGCGTTAAGTATTTAATATTACAGTTAGAAGATTGAGACTCTTCCGCCTCTGTAGTTTGCAACAGTGCTGTTTCTTTTGTGAAGACGGAAGCAAAGAAAGCATTTAATAACTCTGCCTTACCTTGGTCATCCACCATTGAGTTCTCACCCTCATCCTTTAGGAGTCCTATACAGGCAACCTTTCTTTTTTTAGAGTTAATGTACTTGTAAAACTTTTTTGGGTTAGATTTGATATCCTTAGCGATTTGTTTTTCAGCTTCAATCTTTGCCTGCCTAATTTCTTTTTTACAATTTTTATTGCACTCCTTATAATTGCTTAGTGCAATATATTTGTATAGTGTCAACATCTTTCACAGCACTTTACAGAGTACATAGTCATGTCACAAACTGTCCCTCAGAGGCGCTCACAAACTAATCCCTACCATAATCATAGTCTAATGTCCAAAATAGTGTAAGGCCAATTTTGGGGACAATCAATTAACTTGCCAATATGTTTTAGGGAGTGGGAGGAGACTGGAATGCCGGGAGGAAAACCACAAAAACACAGAGAATATATGAAGTCCATGTAGATAGTTTCTCAGCACAGACTTCTCCTGCAAGCCATTGCCTGTGAACACAGATCATTGCTGTAGCCCCAATCACAATTAAACTGTGAAAGTTTCCCAAGAGTCTCAAGTGCTGATCCAAACCTATCGCCCATTGAAAAATTAAGAGACTGCAAATTGAGGAGCAGCAAAATCCAATATCAGGCAAGAATGGGACAATGGGCTTGATTCACAAAACAGAGTTATAAACAACTTAGGAGCGGTATGCATGCTACGTGCGGTCATGCTGCGTAGCGTGCCTTCCTTACACACACTGTTTACATAGCAACGCGTGCTCCTTTAAATGCCAGATGCTGTGAAGTATCGCAAACACAATACTTCACTAGCATGGCCGCTTTTATGTTAATTAACATAGTAGCGACTGCGCTTGTAAAGTATCGCAATACTTCACAGCACCCAGCATTTAAAAAAAAAAACAGCCCGCGTAACTAAGGAAGGCATGCTACGCAGCATGACCGTGTGTAGCGTGCATACCGTTCCTCTGTGAATCAAGCCCATTTTAATGTTTCTCTTTCAGAATTCTATAGCATTTGATCTCCTCTGTATCCAAACAAATCCCACAAAAGAAAACAGTTTTCAGATTTATTCTGATAAAATATAAATTCCAAATTGTAAAATGCAGCAAGCAGTCAGATGTAGGTGGGGCACTTGTAATGTATTCCTATTATAATATAACTCAGTCCAAGTAATTCTAAGTTTATTATCTCTGTACGTAGAGGAGATTCCTGTATGGATCACATGACCACACCAGTGAGGATGGATTTGGACCAAAGTCACGTGACTGAGAAGATATTAAACCTCACCCTGGAGATCATCTACCTGCTGACTGGACAGGTGAGGAGGATTCTGGGCGGGTCACATGATATCACACTTATTTATCTACAGCAATAAACCAGTCCTGGCTGGAGAGGTGAGGAGGATTCTGGGAATGTACACAGTGATTATTATTACTCTGCATTATTACACAGGATTGTGAAGTGGTGAAGAAGCTCTCTGGTGAGCTATTGGCCTCCAGCAGCCGTCTCCATCCTACAGATAAGTCCAGTAACAGAAATCCACTAGAGGGAGGTAAATGTTCTCTTTCTCAGGATTGCACACAGGAAGATAACAGCATTCCTCTCCATTATCAGGTAGGTGGGACTGGGGTCTCCCCAAATGGCAAAGTGACTCCATGCTGTATGATCTGTATAGACAGGACCAGTCCAACCTCCGAGACCCCGGGGAAAGGTAACCTGCCACCTCCCCCCAGCATATTCAGTCCTCAAGCAAGCTGCACTTCCTAACCGCCACCCGATCTTTCCCTCAACTCTACTGTGTGATGCCATCCCCTGTGCTTCCAGACCCCCCACCTCCCCCTTATCTCTTCTGTGCTCTCCGGGGCTCCTGCATGATAACAGCACTGTATCTCACCTGTCCCGGTTGCTCCCCCTCTTCTGCCCACTGCCTGCCTCTTTTGACCTACTGCATGTTGTGCATAAGTGTAATGACATGCACCAGACTGAGTAGCGCGGGACAGGTGAGATATAATTCTGCTATTGAGCAGGGGCCCCTATGGGGCACAGAAGAGTTAAGGGGGATGCCGGCCCTGTGTATAGAAACAGCACAGAGGTTATAGTCTTGTGTTTTGTGATCTTATTGTAGGGTGAAGATGTGATTACTGTTAGAGCAGTAGTCAGACAGGATGCAGAAGAGACGGGTGATGAGCCATGTAAGGAGGAGGAGATCCCTTCACAGATTGGCACAGGTCAGTAATCTAGAATCAGCGGTCTCCAACCTGGGGTCTGCGGCCCCCTGGTGGTCTGAGGCCAGTTTTCTGGGGGGCCGCGGCGGATCTGGCCTTTCTCCCTCTCCCATGGCCGCTGCTCCTGTTAACTTATGAGCGGGGGCGGCCGCTTTCTTATATTCCCCATAGCCGCTCTCCTTTTTGCAGCAGCTTCAACAGCATTGCGTCACACGGCTGCTGAAAGGAGGAGGGAAATGGCAGCCTCCCTTCCCTTTTTGGGCCCCCTCCCCCAGAACTTGCCATGCTGCTGCTCTTCATCTCTTCCACAGTAGACTAGCAGATCAGCGCAGCATGTGTGAGTTCTCACCTCGTTCCAGCGTGGGAGTTTTCTCTTCTCTGCGCTCTCCTGCAGCTCTCCTAATACTTTAGCTCTGACTCTATCTGTGCCCCCTCTTTCTGCATGTCCAGTGAACTCAAGTGATGTGCAGGAAGACCGGGGCACAAAAGTGCAGAAAGGATTACTTTTGTGGGAGCAGAGGGGAGTGAGCAGGGCCCAAAAGTTGCTGATGGTTGCCTTGATAGTGACCATGCAGATCATAAGCTGAAATAGATCACAGAGGTATCATGTATATACACCTCAATGGGCATAAATGCAACTCGTGGGGTCCCCAGTAAAATTTGAATTCCCTTCCCCCATCTCACCTTGGTAACTTACACAGCCAAGAGCCCGTCTGCCAATGTAACAAGTTTTGCAGCAACAGCCCCTTATGTGGAGGATGGACCCCCCCCTGTAGGGATAGCATGTTGGTTCCACACAACTCTGTTCTACCAAATATTACACTTTGACCGCTAGATGTACATCAGGCACATCAGTTCCTAGCAAACACTAAGGGCTCAGACACACTAAAAGCACTTTTCTGAGTGGTTTTTGGCCATCAGAGCTTCCTGAGAGCTTTTTTAAAAAACTCCCCCATTGACTTACATTAAAATCGTGATTGAGGTAAAATTGTGCAATATTATCGCGATTGTACCACGATTTTAATGTAAGTCAATAAGAGAATTTTTAAAAGAAAAAAACTCTCAGAAAGCTCTGATAACCAAAAAGCTCTCAGAAAAGCGCTCATAGGGCCTGATTCACAAAGCGGTGCTAACAGTTAGCACGCTGGTGAAAAGCCCTTTATCACGCCTAAACTCAGTTTAGGTGTGATAAGTTTAGGCGTGATAAGTTTAACCACTTGATGACCCACCCTTTACCCCCTCTTAAGGACCAGCGCTGTTTTTAGTGATCTGTGCTGGGTGGGCTCTACAGCCCCCAGCACAGATCAGGGTGCAGGCAGAGAGATCAGATCGCCCCCCTTTTTTCCCCACTATGGGGATGATGTGCAGGGGGGGTCTGATCTCTTCTGCCTGCGTGTGGCTTGCGGGGGGGGCACCTCAAAGCCCCCCTCCGCGGCGAAATTCCCCCCTCCCTCTCCTACCTGCTGCCCCCCCGGTGATCGAGGCTGCACAGGACGCTATCCGTCCTGTGCAGCCAGTGACAGGACGTCCCCTGTCACATGGCGGCGATTCCCGGCCGCTGATTGGCCGGGGATCGCCGATCTGCCTTACGGCGCTTCTGCGCAGCAGCGCCGTACAAATGTAAACAAAGCGGATTATTTCCGCTTGTGTTTACATTTAGCCTGCGAGCCGCCATCGGCGGCCCGCAGGCTATTCACGGAGCCCCCCGTCGTGATTTGACAGGAAGCAGCCGCTCGCGCGAGCTTCCTGTTTAATCAGCCTGCAGCTGGCGATGCAGTACTGCGTCGCTGGTCCTGCAGCTGCCACTTTGCCGACGCGCGGTATGAGTGCGCGGTCGGCAAGTGGTTAAGCACCAAATGGGTTAGCACCGCAGTGCACAGCTGATCAAAAGTTTTGCTCTAGCAAAGTCTGGTGCACTTCGCATAGAGTTTAATGGCGCTGCTTTGCGTGCGGGACTTTGCGCGCGATCTAAACTTATCTAAACTTATCACGCCTAAACTGGCTTTTCACCAGCGTGGTGCAATGGTTATCACGCCTAAAGTCTCTAACTGGGTTAGCACCGCTTTGTGAATCGAGCCCCCAGTATGTCTGAGCCCCTAATGCAGAAAACAGTCCAAGGTTCTCCTTCAGCATCTCCAACAATCTCCTCTCCTTTTTCCTCAGTTAGTGTTTGTTTCCTACAGATGGAATCAAATGCAGAAGCCCGCCAGAGAGATGGACAGGCCCTCTTTATTCCCGGGATTGTACACAGGAAGATCACACCATCCCTCACTGTTATCAGGTAGGTAGATGAGTCTACAGCTCAGAAGTGTCTCTGTTCAGTTTAATGCAGCCTACCTCAATATTTTTTTTAGGGTCGAGGAGCCCCTACAAAATTTTTAGGACTTCAGGGAACCCCTGCATATAAATTACAGATCCATAATGCACTACTTTTTCGAGTTTTCTCTTCTACCTATTACTATACAGCAATCACCCCTACATATGTAAAGCAACAATTACCCCCACATAAGAAATGCAGCCATCACACCACAAATAAAATACATATCACATACACATGCAAAATACATCTATCAACTCCTTGATACGAAATTCAGCAATTATCACCCACGTATGAAATGCAGTAATTACAGCATATATAAAATTCAGCCATTACCCCAAATTTGAAAAGCAGCAATAATCCCCTACATACGAGGTGCAGCAATCACCCCCCATGTATATAAAAAAAAATAACCCCCACATATGAAACACTGCAATTATCCCCACATATGAAAAACAACAATCACACCCAATATGAATTGCAGTCATCACCCTCACATATGAAATACAGTAATCACCTCACATATGAACTGCAGCCATTACCCGCACCAGCTACCGCCATATGAAAAATGCAGCATTGATCCTCATACATTGCACCAAACACTCCCATATATGAAATGCAGTAAGCACCCCACATATGAAATGCAGCTATCGTCCCACATATGAATACCACCAATTACCCCTACATATGAAATATGCTGCCATCATTTCCACATATATAAAAAAAAAGATCCCCACATATAAAATGCAGTAATCTTTCCACATATTAAAAGCAGCCACCACGCCTTATATGAAACGGATTAATAATGCCCCCAAAACTACCTCCACATCATTGGCGTCAGTAGGCTTTGTGAATCATCACCCCCCCCAACTGCCCCCCAATCGTTGGTGTCAATGTGTTATGTTCACCATCACACCTTAAACTGCCCCCCCCCCCCAATCATTGGTGTCAGTTGGTTTGTGCAAACCTCCAAAATTGGTGTTTAGTGAGTGTGTGTGTTTGGAGGGGGGGGCAGGGGTGTATACTCACCATTCATTCGATTTGCCTCTGCATCTTCTCTCCTCCTCCTGGGCCTCTGGGCTGCCTCTCTATGCTGCCTCATCTTCTCCATTGTGAAATCACCATCTTCTCCTGTCACTATCTTCTTAAACCGTCACACTTGTTGCTTGACTATTGCCGTCTGCAACCAGGTGTGAAAACCAGCCAATGAGAGGGCTTGGTGATGCTCTGTGGATTAAATAAATCCGTCAGTCGTATCAGTGGTGGAGTGCAACTACTTTGTCCCACGATTAAGGGGGAAGTGGAACTATATGTCCCACAGAAGTGTCAAAATGCTGTGGAACCCTGGTTGAGTAACCTGGAATGTTTAAGGAGGCTACATATGTGTAACTTGTCTTTGTGGTCTTATTTAGAGTGAAGATCTGATTATTATTAAAGCAAAAGTTAAAGAGGAAGCAGAAGACACATATGTAGTGGATGATGAGCCATGTAAGGAGGGTGAGGAAATTCCTTCACAGATAAGCACAGGTCAGTAATAAACACTAAATATAGAAAAAAGGTAACGAATTCTCCTCCAATCTCTACAACAGTCTCTTCCTCCCCTCTCAGTGATTGTGTGTGTTTCCTACAGATGGATCCAGTAAAACAGACCCACCAGAGAGATGTACAGGTCCTCTTTATTCCCAGGATTGTTCACAGGAAGATCACACTATCTCCCATCATTATCAGGTAAGTGGTATTGTGAGTCCAGTGCTCAATACTGTCACCAGACTGCATGACATTTCTTTGCCTGTGAGGCTCGGATCATTTTATATACACTGCTTCAAAAAAATTAAGGGAACACAAAAATAAGACATCCTAGATCTGAATGAAATATTCGTATTAAATACTTCATTCTTTACATACTTGAATGTGCTGACAATGAAATCGCACAAAAATTATCAATGGAAATCAAATTTCTCAACCCATGAAGGTCTGGATTTGGAGTCGCACACAGTGGAAAAAAAAACCTACAGGCAGATCCCACTTAAACCACTTCAGGGCCACAGGCTAACACCCCCCTAGTGAGCAGGCTATTTTTTACAATTTTGGGCTCTGCAGCTTTAAAAGCTTGCTGCAGAGCCATGCAACGCAACACACAAGTGAACCCCCCCCTTTTCTGCCCGCCAACAGAGCTTTCTGTTGGTGGGCTCTGATTTCTCCCACAATGTTTATTTATTTTTTTATTTATTTGCTTGTGTATTTTTTAAAATAAATGTTGAACTTGAAATTTGGAGGAGCACTCGTCTATAAGGAGGAACTGTTGTGTGCCCAAGCCTCAGATCCCAGCATCCACGGGATCCATAGGAATAGTTGCAAAAAAGGCTGGCACCACACAAAGTAGAAAAGTAAAAAGATTAGCTCTTTATTAGATTTGCCATTAAAATGACAGCATTGTCAAAAATAAAAAGGCAATGGCCGCCATAGCCTTTTTATTTTTGACAATGCTGAAGTTTTAATGGCAAATCTAATAAAGAGCTAATCTTTTTACTTTTCTACTTTGTGTGGTGCCAGACTTTTTTGCAACTATTTAAATAAATGTTGCTATTTATTTATTTTACTCCCTCCCCCCGCCAGCCAATGACAGCCAGCGATCGATTGTCATAGGCATCAGTCTATGAGAGCTGATTGTATGTAACAAAAAAACAGAGCAACTTCACATCCATGACCATGGAACAAAAGACCTAAACTATGCAATGATAAAGAGATCCATGGTCTCAAGAACCAAATAAGCGCACAATGTGTATAATAAAAATACAATACTTTTTATCAAGGACGTATCCCAAATGAGAAAAACAGATTAACTGTCAACAATGCTGAGAGATAGTGTACATGGTAATGTATAATCAGTAGGTCAATACTAAGAGCAATAGAGGCAAGCCAAAAAGTCAGTGGGGTATCAAAACACTAAGCCAAACTGCAACATGAACTATCCCCACATAAATGACACTGTTAATATATAACTGGTAAAAATGTGGAAAAGGCCACTCCACCCCTAAATGCACTTTTACCTCTCAGCCACGCTGGCAGAACTTAAGAAGCACCGTGGAGGTGCGATACATGTGAGGTCGGTTCTGCCAGCGTGGCTGAGAGGGCAAAGTGCATTTGAGAGGTGAGGTGGCCTTTTTCACATTCTTATATATTGACAGTGTCAATTATATGGGGATAGTTCATGTGTGCAGTTTGGCTTAGTGTTTTGATACCCCACTGACTTTTTGGCTTGCCTCTATTGCTCTTTGTA
The DNA here is from genome assembly GCF_040937935.1 of Hyperolius riggenbachi. NCBI lineage: Eukaryota > Metazoa > Chordata > Amphibia > Anura > Hyperoliidae > Hyperolius > Hyperolius riggenbachi. The sequence goes on from NC_090655.1 coordinate 215,642,410, forward strand.
TTGACCTACTGATTGTGCATTAAGGTCCGGCGGATCGCTCAGAAACAGCCATATCAGTCCGCCGACAGTGCGTACACACGCCGGACTGTAGTTGGAACGCCCACCCAGCGGGAGGTGACGACGGACCCGTCGTTGCCTCCAGTCCGGCGTGTGTAAGGACCTTTACCCTGTACACTATCTCTCAGCATTGTTGACAGTTAATCTGTTTTTATCATTTGGGATACATCCTTAAAGGAGTACTATCGATTGAAACGACTTTTTTTTTTTAATACTCTATATTAGTGTACACATTACCACTAGTGCTAGGGGCACTTTATTTATTCACCCAGGTCTCTCTCTCACTATCCCTGCTTAAAAATTCATTTCTCACACAGCTCATAGTAGTTTGGGTCACCCTGAGCTGCTTGGTTACTCTGTCACACAGCTCACAAATATATTTCACTGTGTCACTCACAGCATGCAGGAGAGCTGAGGAGAAATAGGCTGATCTGAGGTGGTATCAGGTAACTAAATGAGCTGTAATATTGCTGGAATATAACTAGCTATACCAGGAGTCTGTGTTTACACTCAGACTGGCTGCCTGCTTGTGTGGTGATTCACTCCAGGCTGCATCCACGTTACAAGCTGCTGAGAGGGGCAGACCACTGTCTACAATTAGCATTATTAGTATCTTTATCAGTCAAGAGAAGCAAAGATAATAAACACACATTGCTAGACTCTTTAACCCCTTACCACCATATCAATAAGATTCTTTCAGCAAGGTGATAATTAAACTGTAAACTGAGGAGTTGATAGCATCTCCCCTTTGCAGAGACATGGTCTAGCCCTCTGGGAGCTCAGTATTAGATACATTTTGTATCCAACACTGACGCCAAAACTAATGGAGGATTTTACAGCTGAGAGGAACAGCTGTGTGAGGAATCAAATTGCTCCTAGTACTGGCCCTAATGTGTGCTACAACATACAGCATTTAAAAATAAATGCATACATCGATAGTATTCCTTTAATAAAATGTATTGTATTTTTATTATACACATTTTGTGCTTATTTGGTTCTTGAGACCATGGATCTCTTTATCATTGTATAGTATGAGAGCCAATCGCTCTTGAGCCTTTACAGGGGACAGCCGAGTGACACGGCTGTCCCCAATACAGCGCTGCGGTAGATCGTTGCGCTATACAATGTTACCAGTCTAATAGCGGCAATCGACGCTGTTAGACTGCTGACAGAGCGGGATTTCCTGCAAAACTCTGCCCCAGGACATGACGCCAATTGGCGTTACACGGTCCTGGGGCTGCCAGCTTCTCAACGCCTATCAGTTAGGCGGTCGGGAAGCTGTTAATATAACAAGTCAAAATGAGGCTCAGTAGTGTGCGTGGCCTCCACATGCCTGTATGAACTTCCTACAATGCCTGAGCATACTTCTGATGAGGTTGCAGATGGTTTCCTGAGGGATCTCCCTCCAAACCTGGAGTAAAGCATCCACCAACTCCTGGACAGTCTATGGTGCAATGTGGCATTGGTGGATGGAGCCAGATATGATGTCCCAGATGTGCTCAATTAAAGTCAGGTCTGGCGAATGGGCAAGCCAGTCCATAGCGTCAAAGCCTTCATCTTGCAAGAACTGCTGACACACTCCAGCTACATGGGGTCTAGCATTGTCTTGCATTAAGAGGAACCCAGGGCCAACCGCACCAGCATCTTGCAAGGGGTCTTAGGATCTCGTCTCGGAACCTAATGGCAGTAGGCTACCTCTGCCGAGCAAATGGGGGGGCTGTGTGTATCTCCAAAGAAATGTCACCCCACACCATTACTGACCCACTGCCAAACTGGTCACGGTGGAGGATGTTTTAGGCAGCAGAATGTTCTCCAAGGCGTTTCCAGACTCTTGTCACATCTGTTACATGTACTCAGTGTGATTCTGCTTTCATCTGTGCCGAGCACAGGGTGCCAGTGGCAAATTTGCTAGTCTTGGTGTTCTCTAGCAAATGCCAAATGTCCTGCACATGTTGGGCTGTAAGCACAACCCCCACCTGTGGAAGTTGGGCCCTCATACCACCTTCATGGAGACATGTTTCTGACTGTTGGAGCAGACACATGCACATTTTTGGTTTGCTGGAGACCATATTGCCTGGATCTGGCAGTGCTCCTCCTATTCCTCCTTTTACTAAGGTGGAGGTAGCAGTCCTGCTGCTGGGTTGTTGCTCTCCTATGGCCTCCTCCATGTCTCCTGATGTACTGGCCTGGCTCCTGGTAGCACCTCCATGCTCTGGTCACTACGCTGACAGACACGGCAAACCTTCTTGAAACAGCTTGCATTGATGTGCCATCCTGGATCAACTGCACTACCTGAGCCACTTGTGTGGTTGTAGACTCCATCTCATGCTACTACTAGAGTGAATGCACTGCCAGCATTCAAAAGTGACCAAAACATAATCCATAAATCATAGGAACTGAGAAGTGGTCTGTGGTCACCACCTTTCAGAACCACTCCTTTATTGTGGATGGCTTGCTATTTGCCTATAATTTACACCTGTTGTCTATTCCATTTGCACAACAGCATGTGAAATTGATTGTCAGTCAGTGTTTCAATGTTGCTACCTAAGTGGACAATTTAATTTCACAGAAGTGTGATTGACTTGGAGTTACATTGTGTTGTTTAAATGTTCCCTTTATTTTTTTGCTCAGTGTATTTTTAACATTTTACTAAATAATTTCTGCACTTATGAAAATTAATGTCATGATTACACATAAGCAGGAGTAGTCAGCTTAATAAGCTGCAATAAACAATAAACTTATTGTCGATACACTTAGCATCTTCCACAATAAGCAATACACTCTGCACAGAAGTGTTTCCTTACAGGAACCATGTGCCTTAGGTTGGGGGGGGGGGGGGGGGGGTTGGGTTGAGAGTAGCAAATGTTTTGCAGGTGTCTAGTAAAATGTCTACCTTCATCAGCAGACGGTTATGTGTAGAAGTGGGGGAAAGGCACACATTTGCATTGCTTATGAATTATAGTGCATTTTAGGTGTCATAACCATAGTTTTCTTTTCCTGCCCATATTTGTGTCCCTGTTTAAGGGAAGGTAGGGATGATATTCTTCTAGACATCTCTGATATGTGGGAATGTTTTACTAATCATCCTAGTAATTCAAATTATGGCCAGGATACCATTTTAGCACCATATTATCTTTCAAAGGTGTTTCATAGGAGTCCAGTTTTACCCTAAAGCTGTGGCCATACACATATAGATTTCTACCCAATGTTCCAAAACAATTGATTCCTCTCTGAAAATCGATTGAACTGCAGCATTGAGTGTTCAATGCAGTGCAACGCTATGGCCTTTTGATCAACTACCACTTCTGCCCTGCCCCCGATCAACTTAGATTTTCAATCTCGTCCAATCAACATTTTTGGTCAAAATAGATTAAATTCCAATTGATCGGACATTTTTCTGAAATCCATTCCGAGCAGATTTGTTGAATCTGTAGGGGATTGAAAAGAAAAAAAATGAGTGTATGGGTACCTTTAAAGTACCCAGAATACAACAGCACTCAGTGCTTGGAATTTTTATCTGGAAAATGTCTATGAATAAGATTAAAGGTAGCCACGCATTTATAAATTGCCATCCAATGTGGAAAACGTATAAATCCCTCTCTAATCTGAATTTAATCAGGGAGGGATCTGCCACACATTGCACATAGTTTGTCAGTAGATGTCAACACAAAATCTCTTAAAAAATCTATCAAACTGCAGCATTGCACTCTTCGATGCAGTGGAACGTTTTACGCCGTCAATCTACTGCCACTTCCGCCATGCCCCTCAATCAAGATTTCCCATCTGGTCCAGTCAATAATTTTTATAGCTTTTCGCCTGAAATCAATCAATATTACAATTGATTGTGCATGTTGCTGTATGTGTTTCTGTCAGATTTGATCAGAGGATGTTACTTTTGATGTGATATTTGAGCCTTTGACCAGGGTTAAATCATGGCTGAAGCTAGTACATAAAACAGGAAGGAGTTTTTGGGCAATGCTCCCTAATGATCCTGGTCGCCTGTTGAGCACATCCTAAGTGACATAAAGTGCAATTAAAATGTTCTGTGTCTAAAATAAATACAAAGTCTGTTTGCAATCTCAAACACTCTGGATATTCTTGCTGCTGATCAAAATTTGTAGCTCCATAAGCAATCATCAGATATAGACAGTCTGTAATAGGATCAGGGCTACTGACAGGGTCTCCTCACATAACACAGTTGTTGTATTCCCCCACCACACCATTTGCAAGATGCACTCACTGATTCCCAGGATCATATAAAATGATCATATGCATATATTTAACCTTACCAGCCCATGTGGTCAACTGTAGACTATGTACTCCTCCTCCCAGTTGCTTCATTTGTCTCCAGCAAAGACCTAAGCCAGCCCGCAATTGTGTGATACCATCTTAAAATCTATTGATCATCAACTAGAAGTATGAAATTCACACGTTTCCAGTGTATGACCACAACAGGCATGCAGAAAGAGCACTGGGGGATGATCGGAGACCACTTCCCAGCCGTCCAGCCCATGTGACACCACTGCTCACTGTGACCCCGCTGTATCCTCCACCTCCCGGCTCGCTTACTAGCTCCTCATCAACCGGTTTCGTCCACATGACTTTTTCAAGGGGTTCAGAGGTTACGGGCTCCGCCACGTGTTTATGTCTACAACATGCCGCTTGGCTCCGCCCACCATCATCTAAACTTGGGCTTCTCTGCTTACAAGTTTGTTATTCAACCTGTGGTCATTAAAATTATTATTTACAATTCAATTTTACATTTTATATTTCAATTAAAAATGCTTAAAATAAAAACATGCTTATTTTTGCAACAGAAAATCAGATACATTATATCATGTATAATCAACAACAATATGCATACCTTAACGTTGTAAAACAATACATATGTCTAGGCTGGTGGCCCGTATCTCTGAGATTTTATATTTTATCAATTTCCTGGCTTAGAATGAAGAACTGGCTGATCTGAAGATTAAGGTTAAAGAAGAAGAGACTCCTGTTAGGAATGATTTACAGTCTGTGAATGAGTGTGAAATGATGGTGACAAGTGACTTTAGAATGCCACATTCGTGCAGTGACGTAACCTATGGTGAGCTGACTAAGTCTTAATATCACAGTTAGTTTAATGATTGCATTTTATTGACTGCCTGCTTTCCATCAACATTACACAATAAATGAGGAGGAAATGCTGTACATCATATGAAAGGCCCATCTCCATTCCTCAGTATAACATCATGTTACCAACACATGAGGATGGGATACTGTTCACCATATGAGAGGCCCATCTCCATTCCTCAGTATAACATCATGTTCCCAACAAATGAGGAGGAACTACTGTACACCATATGAAAGGCCCATCTCTATTCCTCAGTATAACACCATGTTCCCAACAAATGAGGAGGAGATAATGTACACCATATGAAAGGCCCATCTCCATTCCTCAGTATAACATCATGCTCCCAACAAATGAGGAGGAGATACTGTACACCATATGAGAGGCCCATCTCTATTCCTCAGTATAACACCATGTTCCCAACAAATGCGAAGGAGATACTGTACACCATATGAAAGGCCCATCTCTATTCCTCAGTATAACATCATGTTCCCAACAAATGAGGAGGAGATACTGTACACCATATGAAAGGCCCATCTCCATTCCTCAGTATAACATCATGTTCCCAGCAAATGGGGAGGAGATACTGTACACCATATGAGAGGCCCATCTCTATTCCCCAGTATAACACCATGTTCCCAACAAATGGGAAGGAGATACTGTACACCATATGAAAGACCCATCTCTATTCCTCAGTATAACATCATGTTCCCAACAAATGAGGAGGAGATACTGTACACCATATGAAAGGCCCATCTCCATTCCTCAGTATAACATCATGTTCCCAACAAATGAGGAGGAGATACTGTACACCATATGAGAGGCCCATCTCTATTCCTCAGTATAACACCATGTTCCCAACAAATGGGAAGGAGATACTGTACACCATATGAAAGGCCCATCTCTATTCCTCAGTATAACATCATGTTCCCAACAAATGAGGAGGAGATACTGTACACCATATGAAAGGCCCATCTCCATTCCTCAGTATAACATCATGTTCCCAACAAATGAGGAAGAGATACTGTACACCATATGAAAGGCCCATCTCCATTCCTCAGTATAACATCATGTTCCCAACAAATGAGGAGATACTGTACGCCATATGAAAGGCCCATCTCCATTCCTCAGCATAACATGTTCCCAACAAATGAGGAGGAGATACTGTACACCATATGAGAGGTCCATCTCCATTCCTCAGTATAAGATCATGTCCCCAACAAATGTGGAGGAGATACTGTACACCATATGAAAGGCCCATCTCCATTCCTCAGCATAACATCATGTTCCCAACAAATGAGGAGGAGACACTGTACCCCATATGAAAGGCCCATCTCCATTCCTCAGCATAACATCATGTTCCCAACAAATGAGGAGGAGATATTGTACACCATATGAGAGGCCCATCTCCATTCCTCAGTATAACATCATGTTCCCAACAAATGAGGAGGAGATACTGTACGCCATATGAAAGGCCCATCTCCATTCCTCAGCATAACATCATGTTCCCAACAAATGAGGAGGAGATACTGTACCTCATATGAGAGGTCCATCTCCATTACTCAGTATAAGATCATGTCCCCAACAAATGTGGAGGAGATACTGTACACCATATGAAAGGCCCATCTCCATTCCTCAGCATAACATCATGTTCCCAACAAATGAGGAGGAGATACTGTACCCCATATGAAAGGCCCATCTCCATTCCTCAGCATAACATCATGTTCCCAACAAATGAGGAGGAGATATTGTACACCATATGAGAGGCCCATCTCCATTCCTCAGTATAACATCATGTTCCCAACAAATGAGGAGGAGATACTGTACACCATATGAAAGGCCCATCTCCATTCCTCAGTATAACATCATGTTCCCATCTAGTGAGGAGGAGATACTGTACACCATATGAAAGGCCCATCTCCATTCCTCAGTATAACATCATGTCCCCAACAAATGAGGAGGAGATGCTGTACACCATATGAAAGGTCCATCTCCATTCCTCCGTAATAGCATCATTTAGTTTTTTTTTTTCTCTACTTGAAATATTATTTTTTTCAGACTGGTGATTCTTTCCATGAAACTTCTTACTACTAGCTCTACATACATGACTCCATAATATAGACCAATAGCTATGAATGTGTTTTTCAATGTTTCCCCAATAGATGGACATCATGCTGGGTACACCTCAGAGGAACACCTTATTCCACCCCCAGCTTACAGTGCAGAAGACGATGGCATCACACAATATTCTCCAGCAGGAAACTCCATGACTGGAAATGCACACCACGGATTTTACCATCCCTTTGATATCTCCTGGGAGTCTTCAGATAAATCACACACGACTATGTTGGATACAACATTCAACGATTCCCAAAAAATTCAAGCAAGTGAAGGCCCATTATCATGCTCAGAGTGTGGGAAATACTTCAGTAACAAAGGAAACCTTCTTAAACACAAGAGGATTCACACAGGTGAGCGTCCGTTCTCATGTGTGGTATGTGGGAAATCTTTCATTCAGAAAGCACATCTTTATAAACATGAAAGAATTCATACAGGCGAGCGTCCTTTCTCGTGTTCAGAGTGTGGGAAAGACTTCAGTCACAAAGGAACTCTGCTTAAACATCAGAGAATTCACACTGACGAGCGCCCCTATTCATGTTCTGAATGTGGGAAAAACTTTCGCCACAAAGAAACCCTGTTTAAACACAAGAGAATTCACACCGGCGAGCGTCCTTTTTCATGTTCAGAGTGTGGGAAAGGATTCCGTCATAAAGAAACCCTGTTTAAACATCAGAGAATTCATACTGGAGAGCGTCCTTTTTCATGCTCAGAGTGTGGGACAGGATTTCGTCACAAGGAAACTCTGTTCAAACATCAGAAAACTCACACAGGTGAGCATCCTTTCTTATGTTCAGAGTGTGGGAAAGGATTTACTCGTAAAGAATCCCTTCTAAGACACCAGAGAAGTCACACTGCTGAGAGTTCCTTTTTGTGATCAGCGGAAAAGGTTTTTTCGTAATGGAGACTTTTCTAAGCAGCACAAGTGAGCTGACGCTTCCGTTGTTACAGTGAGGATGGGTATTGTAAAGAAAGGAACCCTAACTAAACAAGTAAATGTGTATTTTGCCTATACATTACTGACTGCCGCCAGAGACACTGTCCCCTCCATCCACCCCATCACTGTGCGGTCCAGCTGTGTATTTGCACTGAATTGTTTTGTTTTTTGTGCCATTGAGTTGTGACTTGCCAAAAGAGCAAATTATGAATTGTTCTGCACAACAGAGCTAAGGAATCTGTACAAGCTCTGCCCATTCACAAATAATGGGTGGAGTTATCTTCTGGCTCCTCCTAGCTTCTGCGGTCTCCAATAGAGACATCCTCCATCCATAATGCCCCCCTCATTTCTTGGCTTCTGTTAGCTGCTGCCATTCCTCTGCTTACATTCTCTGTAATATGAAATATATGAGTAGTGTTTGTGCCCACATGCCTAACTGTGGTCAGAATGTCTTAAAATGAGGTTCTGTAGTGCAGAACTTGGATGATGATTTAGCTTGGCGTGAAGATAGTCATTGTTTACGTTAAGAAATGGCTCATCGGAAGCCAATGATCCTCCATACTGAGTTTTTTTCTATTCTGAAGCACTGATAGGAGTGTAGAGAAGCAACTTAGAAAAGAAAAGAAAGGGAACAGTTCTGAAAATGTTAGAATTTTAGAAGCACATTATTCATCCATGATTCGACACACACTGCAGCTAATTTACTATCAGTATAAGCATTTAGTATCCGCTTATACTGTACATACTGGGGAAGATGCGCCAGCATCTAAAAACAGGGCTAGAATTAGTGACACAAGTATATTTTGTTATTGACCAGAGCCCAATTTTAAAATGTTATAATGCCATATAGGTATAAGTAATGAAAATTTGCATCATAGAAAGAAAGAATCGTTCAGTAAATGTGAACAATCGCTAATACCTTCCAATTATTTTCAATCGTGAAAATTGCATGGAAATATGGCATTTAGTGAAAAAATTGTACCGTTAATGGGCACCTTTAGTAAAATAGCTTATTATGTACAATATAACTTTATAAATTATCTGGTCAGTGTTTGCCCATTTTAAAATCTTTCCTCACCCCGATTTGCATTCTGAAATGTATCACAGGTAGAGACATCTTTACTGCTGTCAGGTGCTTCTCTGCGGAATGCTTGTTTACCGACAGTCCCGTCAGTGAAAATGATACCTCCCTGGGAGGAGAATTCTGTATATTTAAATAGCCTAGGCTTTGACATCATTGGGAGGGCAGGGCTACATACCAATATACTGCAAAATATACAGACACAGGAAGTGAGTCTGATGCTGAAATCAAGATAATTAACATAAACGTGAGCATCCTGAATAATTTACGTGTCACACTGCAGTCCATGCACCTGACCCTGCCATAGGAATGAATCAGCCCTGTGCTGCTGGAGCCATAGAGTCTTATCCTCCCCCACCCCACACACCTTCCTTGCACATGGGGGATAGAATTCTCTTCTCTTTGATGCTGGAGAAATGTGAAGGATACATCAGTTTTCATGCTTTGTCATGTGATGTTCAGCTCCACGACCCCTTAAAGGAACACTATCGCGAAAATCGTAATATTTAAAATACATGGCAACACATACAAACAAGAAGTACGTTTCTCTGAAATTAAATTGCTAATGGCTGCCACCTGTATAACCCTAGTTATGAAAAGAGAAGGGGGAAAAACATGCACGGAAATGCTCATAGGCTTGAAGGAGTGTTTATTTATGTGTCAGAGTGGTGCAACTAAATATTTTGATTTAAAAAAATGTTTGGTTTGGGTCCGTTTTAAGAGGGGAAACCACTTGCGGGCCAAATTTGATAGCTCCGCAAGCCAGATTTAACACCTTACCTCCACATAGGTGAGTATCTTTTTTTTTTTTTTTTTTTTTTTATAGTTAGTGACCCTGAGATGGGGCCACAAGAATAAAATTTATACATACCATATACCTGGGTCTTCCTCCAGCCCCCTCCGGTCTGATTGTTTCTGTGCCGTCCTCTTCTGACTTCCCATTCGCCTGCAATTGATGCCGGAAAGTCCGAGGTCAGCTGAGCATGTGCGGCTCGGCCACGCGCCTGCTCCCGCCATGTTTGCATCGCCGGGAGCGCACTGTGTCTGCACGGTATTACTGCGCAGAACACTCCTGGCGACGGCAGTGAGACGGGAGTGCACCTGGCCGAACTGTGTCTGCGTCAACTAGCCACGACTGACAGATTTTCCGGGGTCAATTGCGGGCGAACGGACAGTCAGAAGAGGACAGCATGGGAGCGATCAGGTCGGAGGGGGCTGGAGGAATATTTTATTCCTATGGCACCATCTCAGGTACACTTTAAGGTTGTCTTTTAAGCTTTGGATAGGTTGGGAAATGAGCAGCACCTTATGCGTGGTGCACAATATGAGATTTTCTGGCAGATTTACTGCAAAAACAACAGAAGTGGAGGAGCACCCATGCAAGAGGATACGGGGTGTGCCGTAGCTTTAAGATCACTGTACCGATGATCGAAAGATGCAAATCCAAGCGAAGCAGGCACCACCTTCAGTAATTTAGTAGCTCTTTATTGGAAAAGTCATAAAAAATGACAAGTCATCGATAAAAATGCCTGTAGCGGCTGACAGCCCGCTGTTTCAAGCTCAATAGCTCTTTTTCAAAGCCAGAAGCCATATACACAAACAGAGGAACAACTCCTCCTTAAATAGGAACTATACAAGTAATTAACCAATCAGTTTAAAATCTTGCTGGCCAATGGGAGCGCTCAGAAATGCTGTGGACCTGATGGGGAACTGAAAAAAGTGACATCACCAAAAATACACCTCCCAGCCTTGCTTCCGCCCAGCGCATGCGTATACGGCTGGATGCGTAAAAACGTACGCATTATACGCGGAAGACCATTCCGGCGTCAAAATGATTTGTGCGCATAAGATAATCCGTACACTTAAAACCGTACGCGTCTAACGCGGAAAATCACACACATGCGGAAATACAGCTGCAAAAATAGCTATGAGTGAGATTTAGAAGTATAACAGCGGCATATAATAACACCTGAGGACCACCTGCACGTTATGCTCCTGACAAAATCTGTTTTAGATGAAACATGTCGAGCACTGCTAGCACTGTATATACTGTAATATGTATAGCACTCCCTAAACCCTGTTTATAACCCCTCAGCTGCATTTTTTTGTGTGAGCAAGGTGATTGTCCGCTATTGAGACAACAGGCTGGCGGAATCAAGCATATCAGCCAGCCTCGGTTGCTACCTGCCTGCCTTCATTGCTGCAGGTCTGGACACCTCTATGCTCTACACAACTTTGGTAATTTACCACAAACACCTGTATACTGTAACCCAGTGTTCTAGGGCTAGCCACACCCTACAGCGTGTGCAGCCAGATACACAGCTGCCTGCACACTTATTGCCACACTTTTGAGTGTACTGTGGGGGGGATAGGCAAAGACACCCGCCTGGGCATACAATCACAATATCAGGTTGTTAATTTTATTGCATTTTTTAATAACCATTATGAAGTCTGTGTAGACACACAAACAAGTGGGACGCGAGATTTGCGACACTCCTTTCAGTATTTTTTAGGAAGTTTGAGCCAATTTTGACTCCCGTGTTGTGTATATACTGTATATATATATGTGGCTGGATAGTGTAATGGTTAAGGGCTCTGCCTCTGACACAGGAGACCTGGGTTCAAATCTCGGCTCTGCCTGTTCAGTAAGCCAGCACCTATTCAGTAAGGAGTTCTTTGGGCGAGACTCCCTAACACTTCTACTGCCTACTGAGTGCGCTCTAGTGGCTGCCTCATAAGTGCTTTGAGTCCGACAGGAGAAAAGCGCTATACAAAAAAAGGTATTATATACACACGCTTGCAAAAGTATTCGGCCCCCTTGAAGTTTTCCACATTTTGTCACATTACTGCCACAAACATGAATCAAATTATTGGAATTCCACGTGAAAGACAAACACGGGTACACCACAAAGTGGTGTACCCGTGAGAAGTGGAACGAAAATCATACATTATTCAAAACATTTTTTACAAATCAATAAATGCAAAGTGAGGTGTGCGTAATTATTCAGCCCCCTGAGTCAATACTTTGTAGAACCACCTTTTGCTGCAATTACAGCTGCCAGTCTTTTAGGGTATGTCTCTACCAGCTTTGCATATCTAGAGACTGAAATCCTTGCCCATTCTTCTTTGCAAAACAGCTCCAGCTCAGTCAGATTAGATGGACAGCGTTTGTGAACAGCAGTTTTCAGATCTTGCCACAGATTCTCGATTGGATTTAGATCTGGACTTTGACTGGGCCATTCTAGCACATGTTTTGTTTTAAACCATTCCATTGTTTCAAACCATTCCATTGTTGCCCTGGCTTTACCTTTAGGGTCGACGTCCTGCTGGAAGGTGAACCTCCACCCCAGTCTCAAGTCTTTTGCAGACTCCAGGAGGTTTTCTTCCAAGATTGCCCTGTATTTGGCTCCATCCATCTTCCCATCAACTTTGACCAGCTTCCCTGTCCATGCTGAAGAGAAGCAACCCCAGAGCATAATGCTGCCACCACCATATTTGACAGTGGTGATAGTGTGTTCTTAGTGATGTGCACTGCTAGTTTTCTGCCACACATAGCATTTTGGCCACAAAGTTCCATTTTGGTCTCATCCGACCAGAGCACCTTCTTCCACATGTTTGCTGTGTCCCCACATGGCTTGTGGCAAACTGCAAACGAGACTTTTTATGCTTTTCTGTTAGCAATGGTTTTCTTCTTGTCACTCTTCCATAAGAGCCAGCTTTGTGAAGTGCACAACTAATAGTTTTCCTATGGACAGATTCTCCCACCTGAGCTGTAGATCTCTGCAGCTCGTCCAGAGTCACCATGGGCCTCTTGATGGCATTTCTGATCAGCGCTCTCCTTGTTCGGCCTGTGAGTTTATGTGGACGGCCTTGTCTTGGTAGGTTTACAGTTGTGCCATACTCCTTCCATTTCTGAATGATCGCTTGAACAGTGCTCCATGGGATGTTCAAGGCTTTGGAAACACACAGGTGCACTCTATTTAGTCATTAGCACTCATCAGGCAATGTCTATGGGCAACTGACTGCACTTAGACTAAAGGGGCTGAATAATTACGCACACCCCACTTTGCAGTTATTTATTTGTAAAAAATGTTTGGAATCACGTATGATTTTCGTTCCACTTCTCACGTGTACACTACTTTGCATTGGTCTTTCACGTGGAATTCCAATAAAATTGATTCCTGTTTGTGGCAGTAATATGACAAAATGTGGAAAACTTCAAGGGGGCCGATTACTTTTGCAAGCCACTGTATATTTTCCTGTACGAATTATCGGCAATGTTCTTTACATATGGGCCACTACCTTTGGATGCAGCACCTGGCTCACCAGAAACAAGATACACAGAGGACCATTTTGCCCCTGCGGAAAAAAAAAAGTTATGGAAGACCATCTCTGAATAAAACAAAAATATGAATACCTTAAAGGAAACATGAATTGACTTTAAAAAAGAGTTGACCTGGGGGTAAAAGAGACTTACCTGGGGGCTTCTGCCAGCCCCCAGCAGCCGCCCTGTGCCCGCGCTGTCACAGAACGATCCTCCGGGTCCCCCACCATGGCTAATTTTCGTTATCGCCGACTTGCAAGTCAGTGGGCACTGTGCCTGTGCAACTCTGGCCGCACACGTCCTCGTTTGCACTTGTATTGCCGGGAGCGTCCTGCACAGTATGAGAAAACGTCATATTGCGTCTGTGCAGAATGCTGCGGGCGATGGGAGCCCGAACGAGGACACACGCGGCCCGGACCACGCAGGCGCAGTGGCCATTGACTTGGAAGTCGGCGATAAACTTACCCGAGTCGGGGGATCGTTCAGAGACGGCATGGGCACAGGGCGGCTGCAGGGGGCTGGCAGAAGCCCCAGGTAAGTAAAACTCTTTACTTAAACTGAATTCAGATTTCCTTTAAGACCCAGCACTGTAAAAACAGCGCAGGAGATTTGGGTGCAGCCAGCGCCACCATAGGCCGTAATAGAAATTAAGTGTAAAAAATAAATTGAGTTTTACTCACCTGGGGCTTACCTCAGCCCCCTGCAGCTGATCTGTGCCCACGACGAGTCGCTCTGATGCTCCGGGTGCCGCTGGCGGCCACTTCCGGTTTCGCCGTCAGGACCCGTCAGGCTGGGGAACGCGGCTGATACTATGCGTTCCCAGCCAAAATGGCACCCCTATGCGGCCATGGCCGCATAGGGGTGCTATTTTGGCTGGGACGCGTAGAAACGGCTGCCTTCCCAGCCTGATGGGTCCTGACGGCGAAACCGGAAGCGGCCGCCAGTGGGACCTGGAGCATCAGAGCGACTCGTCGTGGGCACCGATCAGCTGCAGGGGGCTGAGGTAAGCCCCAGGTGAGTAAAACTCAATTTATTTTTTACACTTAAGGTTCACTTTAAGACCCCCCCTTTCCATTAGGGGTTTTTGTGCCTGATTTCACAGGCACAAATCTAGATCCAGATTCACAGCGTGTTGAAATAATAGGCTGTTTTCCAAATTGCGTATAGGAAAAAAAACTAACGCACTACATCAGAATTCTGGACAATGCATCCAAATCACTATAGCTGTGCATGGCTTGGCTACAGGGATTCAGATGCTTAATCCCGCAGCACAAGACAGACGCCCGCCACTAGTGGGAACTCGGCCTTAGGTAGAAAAGGTGCTCTGTCTCCAGGGATAAGCTCCCTATTTCCTGCATGCACAGGAGACTACAACCAGTGGCATACAGTGGGTTGCAAAAGTATTCGGCCCCCTTGAAGTTTTCCACATTTTGTCATATTACTGCTACAAACATAAATCAATTTTATTGGAATTCCACATGAAAGACCAATACAAAGTGGTGTACACGTGAGAAGTGGAACGAAAATCATACATCATTCCAAACATTTTTTACAAATCAATAACTGCAAAGTGGGCTGTGCATAATTATTCGGCCCCCTTTGATCTGAGTGCAGTCAGTTGCCTATAGGCATTGCCTGATGAGTGCTAATGACTAAATAGAGTGCACCTGTGTGTAATCTAATGTCAGTACAAATACAGCTGCTCTGTGAGGGCCTCAGAGGTTGTCTAAGAGAATATTGGGAGCAACAACACCGTGAAGTCCAAAGAACACACAAGACAGGTCAGGGATCAAGTTATTGAGAAATTTAAAGCAAGCTTAGACTACAAAAAGATTTCCAAAGCCTTGAACATCCCACGGAGCACTGTTCAAGCGATCATTCTGAAATGGAAGGAGTATGGCACAACTGTAAACCTACCAAGACAAGGCCATCCACCTAAACTCACAGGCCGAACAAGGAGAGCGCTGATCAGAAATGCAGTCAAGAGGCCCATGGTGACTTTGGACGAGCTGCAGAGATCTACAGCTCAGGTGGGAGACTCTGTCCATAGGACAACTATTAGTCATGCACTGTACAAAGTTGGCCTTTATGGAAGAGTGGCAAGAAGAAAGGCATTGTTAACAGAAAGCATATGAAGTCCCGTTTGTAGTTTGCCAGAAGCCATGTGGGGGACACAGCAACCATGTGGAAGAAGGTGCTCTGGTCAGATGAGACCAAAATGGAACTTTTTGGCCAAAATGCAAAACGCTATGTGTGGTGGAAAACTATCACTGCACATCACTCTGAACACACCATCCCCACTGTCAAATATGGTGGTGGCAGCATCATGCTCGGGTGGTGCATCTCTTCAGCAGGGACAGGGAAGCTGGTCAGAGTTGATGGGAAGATGGATGGAGTCAAATACAGGGCAAACTTGGAAGAAAACCTCTTGGAGACTGCAAAAGACTTGAGACTGGGGCGGAGGTTCATCTTCCAGCAGGACAATGACCCTAAACATAAAGCCAGGGCAACAATGGAATGGTTTAAAACAAAACATATCTATGTGTTAGAGTGGCCCAGTCAAAGTCCAGATCTAAATCCAATCGAGAATCTGTGGCAAGATCTGAAAACTGCTGTTCACAAACGCTGTCCATCTAATCTGACTGAGTTGGAGCTGTTTTGCAAAGAAGAATGGGCAAGGATTTCAGTCTCTAGATGTGCAAAGCTGGTAGAGACATACCCTAAAGGACTGGCAGCTGTAATTGCAGCAAAAGGTGGTTCTACAAAGTATTGACTCAGGGAGCCGAATAATTACGCACACCCCACTTTGCAGTTATTGACTTGTAAAAAAATGTTTGGAATCATGTACGGTTTTCGTTGCACTTTTCCTGTGTACACCACTTGGTCTTTCACGTGGAATTCCAATAAAATTGATGCATGTTTGTGGCAGTAATGTGACAAAATGTGGAAAACTTCAAGGGGGCCGAATACTTTTGCAACCCACTGTAGCTACAAACCTCAGGGCCCCGATGCGGGCTTTGGACTCGACCTCCCCCCCCTACATTAACCATTTCTGCCACCCAGACGTGAAGCTCACGTCCGGACGGCTGCTCTGCTGCGGGTCCGCGCTTCGGCGCGATCGCGGGCGCGCCCCCATGCCCCCGTGCTGTCCCTCGGTAGCCCTGGGATCAGTGAACGGGAACATGGTTCCCGATCACCGATCCGTGTCCCCAGCAGAAAAGCCGAAGCGCTCTTACAAGAGGCTTCAAGGGGAACTGAAATAAGAGGTATACGGAGGCTGCCATATTTATTTCCTTTTAATCAATACTAGTTGCCTGGCAGCCCTGCTGGTCTATTTCTCTGCAGTAGTACACCAGAAACAAGCATGCAGCTAGTCTTGTCAGATCTGACTTTAAAGTCTGAAACACCTGATCTGCTGCATGCTTGTTCAGGGGCTATGGCTAATAGTATTAGAGGCAGATGATCAGCAGGGCTGCCAGGCAACTGGTATTGCTTAAAAGGAAATAAACATGGCAGCCTCCATATACCTCGCCAGTTGTCCTTTCAGTCTTTCTGCACGTAACATTTTCAGCGTCCCCCTTGTGCTTCCGCTTAGCGAGAAGCACAAGGAGAAAAAAAAATTCAAGGTGGCCATCTTGTGGCCAAATAGTAAAACTACATCTAAATATTTTTTACATTACAGTTTACACATATATTAACATTAAAAATTAACTGTTTATTTCCCACACCAAAATATTACCCAAATAGAAATTTTAATGGAAAAAAAATTACAATTAAAAAAAAAAAAAAAGATATAAATAGTTACCTAAGGGTCTGAACTTTTTAAATATGCATTTGAAGTTGGTATACTACGAACCTTTTTTAAATTATAAGCTTGTAAATAGTGATGGCCGAAAAATGGAAAAAATGCACCTTTATTTCCAAATAAAATTTTGGCGCCATACATTGTGATAGGGACAAAATTTAAATGGTGTCATAACCGAGACAAGCAGGCAAATAAAATACATAGGTTTTAATTATGGTAGCTTGGATTATTTTAAAGTTATAATGGGCGAAAACTGAGAAATAATGAATTTTTTCCATTTTTTTCTTATCCTGTTAAAATGCAATTATAAAAAATATATCCTGAATAATTTACAACGTGTCACTTTGGTGCCTCTTTAGGGGCTGATGCTCTAAAGTCTGGTGAAGTTGCAAGGCGCTAATGGGTTAATGGGCAGTCCTCCTACTGCGCTCCTAATGGTAAAATTGCTTTGCACTCCCTGCACAATGACCTCTAAGCTCAAGTCACACTGCTGTCCATGCACCTGACCCTGCCATAGGAATGAATCAGCCCTGTGCTGCTGGAGCCATAGAGTCTATTTCCACCCCCACCCCCCACACTTTCCATGACATGAGGAGTGCACATGGGGGATAGAATTGCGACTCTGTTCTCTTTTTTGCTGGAGAAATGTGAAGGATACATCAGTTGTCATGCTTTGTCATGTGATGTGAAGCTCCACGACCCCTAAAGGACAACTGAAGTGAGTAGACTATGGAGGCTGCCATGTTTATTTCCTTTTAAACAATACCAGTTGCCTAGCAGCCCTGTTGGTCTGTTTGGCTGCAGAAGTGTCTGAATAATACCAGAAACAAGCATGCAGCTCATCTGTCAGATCTGACAATAATGTCAAACACCTGATCTGCTGCATGCTTATTCAGGGTCTATGGCTGAAAGTATTAGAGGCCAAGGGCAAGGCTGCCAGGCAACTGGTATTGCTTAAAAGGAAATAAACATGGCAGCCTCCATATACCTCTCTCTTCAGTTATCCTTTAACCACTTAAGGACTGCAGTCATAAAACCCCCAGACACTTTTTTCCATTCAGACCACTGCAGCTTTAACGGTTTATTGCTCGGTCATACAACCTACTATCTAAATGAATTTTACCTCCTTTTCTTGTCACTAATACAGCTTTCTTTTGGTGCTATTTGATTGCTGCTGTGATTTTTGGTTTTTATTATATTCATTAAAAAAGACATGAATTTTGTCCAAAAAAATGATTTTTTTTAACTTTGTGCTGACATTTTTTAAATAAAGTAAAAATACATTTTTGTCCAAATTTATTGTACTACATGTCTTTGATATAAAAAAAAATCCAATAAGTGTTTATTTATTGTGTACTATGGTGCAAAAAGTGAATTTTCCCATTTTGAAGCATCTATGACTTTTCTGAGAACCTGTCATGATTTATGAAATGCTAAAATTGCAGGATAGTATAAATACCCCCCAAATGACCCCATTTTGGAAAGAAGACATCCCAAAGTATTCACTAAGAGGCATGGTGAGTTCATAGAAGATTTTATTTTTTGTCACAAGTTAGCGGAAAATGACACTTTGTGACACAAAAAAATTTAAAAAAAGTTTCCATTTCTGCTAACTTGTGACAAAAAAAAAATGAAATCTGCCACGGACTCACCATGCCCCTCTCTGAATACTTTGGGTGTCTACTTTCCAAAATGGGGTAATTTGTGGGGTGTGTTTACTGTCCTGGCATTTTGGGGGGTGCTAAATTGTAAGCCCCCCCGTAAAGCCTAAAGGTGCTCATAGGACTTTGGGCCCCTTAGTGCACCTAGGCTGCAAAAAAGTGTCACACGTGGTATCGCCGTACTCAGGAGAAATAGTATAATGTGTTTTGGGGTGTATTTTTACACATACCTATGCTGGGTGGGAGAAATATCTCTGTAAATGACAATTTTTTGATTTTTTTTTTTACACACAATTGTCCATTTACAGAGATATTTCTCCAACCCAGCATGGGTATGTGTAAAAATACACCCCAAAACACATTATACTACTTCTCCTGAGTACGGAGATACCACATGTGTGATACTTTTTTGCAGCCTAGGTGCGCTAAGGGGCCCAAAGTCCTATGAGTACCTTTAGGATTTCACAGGTCATTTTGAGGCATTTGGTTTCTAGACTACTCCTCACGGTTTAGGGCCCCTAAAATGCCAGGGCAGTATCGGAACCCCCCACAAGTGACCCCACTTTAGAAAGAAGACACCCCAAGGTATTCCTTTAAGTGTATGATGAGTTCATAGAAGATTTTATTTTTTGTCAAGTTAGCAGAAATTGATTTTTATTGGGGTTTTTTTCACAAAGTGTCATTTTCCACTAACTTGTGACAAAAAAATAAAATCTTCTATGAACTCATCATACACTTAAAGGAATACCTTGGGGTGTCTTCTTTCTAAAATGGGGTCACTTGTGGGGTTCCTATACTGCCCTGGCATTTTAGGGGCCCAAAACCGTGATGAGTAGCCTGGAAACCAAAAGACTCAAAATGACTGTTCAGGGGTATAAGCATCTGCAAATTTTGATGACAGGTGGTGTATGAGGGGCCGAATTTTTTGGAACCGGTCATAAACAGGGGACCTCTAAAGTGCAGGAAGTGCAGGATGTTCTCCAATCGTGACCTGGCCATGGCAGCAGAGAACATGGGCATTTGATGTATTGGGTGTGTAGACCAATAAGACCGCAATACATTCTTTTTGACTAGACCCATGTTAAGGAGAAGGCCCCGAAAAATGTTACGTTCGGAAACTTGGAGTGGTTTCCACCGAAAAGGCTGGGCATGGTAGCTTCTTGGATTGGCGGATGCATATTGTGTGGCATAACGGTTGGTCTCAGCCACAATTAAGTCATAGAGACCAGCAGTGATAAGGAAAAAAAAATTCTGTCACTGCGGTGGGGTGGGTGCAATTACAGCTGCCAGTCTTTTAGGCTATGTCTCTACCAGCTTTGCACATCTAGAGACTGAAATCCTTGCCCATTCTTCTTTGCAAAACAGCTCCAGCTCAGTCAGATTAGATGGACGGTGTTTGTGAGTTTTCAAATCTTGCCACATATTCTCGATTGGATTTAGATCTGGACTTTGACTGGGCCATTCTAACACATGAATATGTTTTGTTTTAAAACATTCCATTGTTGCCCTGGCTTTATGTTTAGGGTCGTTGTCCTGCTGGAAGGTGAACCTCCACCACCCCAGTCTCAAGTCTTTCGCAGACTCCAAGAGGTTTTCTTCCAAGATTGCCCTGTATTTGGCTCCATTCATCTTCCCATCAACTCTGACCCAGCTTCCTTGTCCCTGCAAAAGAGAAGCACCCCCAGACCATGATGCTGCCACCGCCATATTTGACAGTGGGGATGGTGTGCTAGTGGTGATGTGCAGTGCTAGTTTTCCGCCACACATAGCGTTTTGCATTTTGGCCAAAAAGTTCAATTTTGGTTTCATCTGACCAGATCACCTTCTTCCACATGTTTGTTGTGTCCCCCACAGGGCTTGTGACAAACTGCAAACGGGACTTCTTATGCTTTTCTGTTAACAATGGCTTTCTTCTTGTCACTCTTCCATAAAGGCCAACTTTGTGCAGAGCACGGCTAATAGTTGTCCTATGGACAGATTCCCCCACCTGAGCTGTAGATCTCTGCAGCTCGTCCAGAGTCACCATGGGCCTCTTGACTGCAATTCTGATCAGCGCTCTCCTTGTTCGGCCTGTGAGTTTAGGTGGACGGCTTTGTCTTGGTAGGTTTATAGTTGTGCCATACTCCTTCCATTTCTGAATGATCGCTTGAACAGTGCTCCGTGGGATGTTCAAGGCTTTGGAAATCTTTTTGTAGCCTAAGCCTGCTTTAAATAAATAAATTTCTCAATAACTTTATCCCTGACCTGTCTGGTGTGTTCTTTGGACTTCATGGTGTTGTTGCTCCCAATATTCGCTTAGACAACTTCTGAGGCCCTCACAGAGCAGCTGTATTTGTACTGACAAAATGTGGAGGAGAGGAGACTGGCACTAGATGCCGGTCAAAGAAGTTGCTGGGTTTACCGGATAACGTATTTCATGCCTGATTGTGCACTCAAGGGCAATAGTAGCAAGTAGTGGAGAAAAGAGCAGGTGAGGCACTAATCATTGCAATAGAAGATACCTTTTAATCCACAGTGATAGACACATCAGGGTACGCAGTGGGGGTGAGAGAGGCCTCCCTCACCCCCACTGTGTACCCTGATGTGTCTATCCCCGCGGATTAAAAGGTATCTTCTATTGCAATGATTAGTGCCTCACCTGCTCTTTTCTCCAGTATTTGTACTGATATTAGATTACACACAGGTGCACTCTATTTAGTCATTAGCACTCATCAGGCAATGTCTATGGGCAACTGACTGCACTCAGACCAAAGGGGGCTGAAAAATTACGCACACCCCACTTTGCAGTTATTTATTTGTAAAAAATGTTTGGAATCATGTAGGGTTTTCGTTTCACTTCTCACGTGTACCACTTTGTATTGGTCTTTCATGTGGAATTGCAATCAAATTGATTCATGTTTGTGGCAGTAATATGACAAAATGTGGAAAACTTCAAGGGGGCCGAATACTTTTGCCATCCACTGTAGATGCAATCAATGCACTGGGGAGGTGATCGGAAGGGGGTCTGAGGGGGACCTGAGGGTTTGGCCGAGTGATCAGGAGCCCACATGGGGCAAATTAGGGCCTGATCTGATGGGTAGGTGTGCTAGGGGGTGACAGGAGGTGATTGATGGGTGTCTCAGGGTGTGATTAGAGGGGGGAATAGATGCAAGCAATGCACTGGGGAGGTGATCAGAGGGGGAGTCTGAGGGCGATCTGAGGGTGTGGGCGGGTAATTGGGTGCCCGCAAGGGGCAGATTAGGGTCTGATCTGATGGGTAGCAGTGACAGGGGGTGATTGATGGGTGATCAGTGGGTGATTAGAAGGGAGAACAGATGTAAATAATGCACTGGGGAGGTGATCAGGGGGGGTCTGAGGGCGGTCTGAGGGTGTGGGCGGGTGTTTGGGTGCGTGCAAGGGGCAGATTAGGGTCTGATCTGATGGGTAGCAGCGACAGGTGGTGACCGGGGGTGATTGATGGGTGATCAGCGGGTGATTAAAAGGATGAATAGATGCAAGCAATGCACTGGCGAGGTGATCAAGGAGGGGGGTCTGAGGGCGATCTGAGGGTGTGGGCAGGTGATTGGGTGCCCGCAAGGGGCAGATGAGGGTCTGATATGATGGGTAGCAGTGACAGGTGGTGACCGGGGGTGATTGATGGGTGATCAGCGGGTGATTAGAAGGGAGAATAGATGCAAGCAATGCACTGGCGAGGTGATCAGGGAGGGGGGGTCTGAGGGCGATCTGAGGGTGTGGGCGGGTGATTGGGTGCCCACAAGGGGCAGATTAGGGTCTGATCCGATGGGTAGCAGTGACGGGGGGTGATTGATGGGTGATTAGAAGGGAGAACAGATGTAAATAATGCACTGGGGAGGTGATCAGGGGGGGGGGGTGTCTGAGGGCGATCTGAGGGTGTGGGCGGGTTTGAGTGCCCGCAGGGGGCAGATTAGGGTCTGATCTGATGGGTAGCAGTGACAGGGGGTGATTGATGGGTGATCAGTCAGTGATTAGAGGGGAGAACAGATGTAAATAATGCACTGGGGAGGTGAGTAGGGGGGGGGAGGGGTATGAGGGCAATCTGAGGGTGTGTATTTTCTTTTTCAACTTCAGCGCTGATCAGAATTTCAAGATCAACTCCACCACCAGACACCCTTTAAAGCGCAGCCTTACCAAGTTGAAGAGAGACTCAGATTATAAGGTCTAAGCATATGTATTTTAACCACCCTGGCGTTCTATTAAGATCGCCAGGGCGGCTGCAGGAGGGTTTTTTTTAAATTAAAAAAAAACTATTTCATGCAGCCAACTGAAAGTTGGCTGCATGAAAGCCCACTAGATGGCG
Source organism: Hyperolius riggenbachi (assembly GCF_040937935.1). NCBI lineage: Eukaryota > Metazoa > Chordata > Amphibia > Anura > Hyperoliidae > Hyperolius > Hyperolius riggenbachi. The sequence continues at coordinate 215,665,824 of NC_090655.1, forward strand.
CTCCGGAGGCGTTCTTCTGATCGCCTCCGGCGGCCAAAAGTAACACGGAAGGCCGCAATGAGCGGCCTTCCGTGTTTTGCTTACTTCGTCGCCATGGCGACGAGCGGAGTGACGTCATGGACGTCAGCCGACGTCCTGACGTCAGCCGCCTCCGATCCAGCCCTTAGCGCTGGCCGGAACTATTTGTTCCGGCTGCGCAGGGCTCAGGCGGCTGGGGGGACCCTCTTTCGCCGCTGCTTGCGGCGGATCGCCGCAGAGCGGCGGCGATCAGGCAGCACACGCGGCTGGCAAAGTGCCGGCTGCGTGTGCTGCTTTTTATTTCGTAAAAATCGGCCCAGCAGGGCCTGAGCGGCAGCCATCGGCGGGGATGGACGAGCTGAGCTCGTCCATACCGCTAAGATGGTTAACCATCCAATCGATCATCTCCTCTTTGGTATCGAACAGAAGGATCCAGCCCTCTTCCTACGATACAATTTTCCTCAGTATAGAGCCATAATCAGAAAAACAGATCTAAGTGTAGTCCGCTTTAAAAAAAACTGCACTTCTTATTGCTTCAATTCATACAAGTAAAAATACTCACATCCGGGCCCTTGTAACAGGGACCCACAATGTACAAGCGCGTATCTGATCATAAAGTACCGTTCTCACGTCCACCATTCGTAAGCCCGACCGGTTTCGCTATGGCGGCATCAGGGGCATGCTTACCGAATGGTTCAACTCAGCTCTTTAAATAGATCTATTGCAGTGGGACCTCCCGTCGCGATCGCATCTCCCCGCCGCGCATCATCACTTCCGCCGGCTACGTCACACCACTTCCGCCGCTTGAAACGCACTGAAGTAGTGTATAACGCATATTTAACACTTCCGCCTAGGGCGCACATCCACCTCCAGTGACGTACTGTCTAAACAGATTCACCCGCCGCTTGGATCGCATGGAAGGTAATGTATTAAATTCATTTAGCATTTAAGCTTGGTACGCACCGGATAGGGGACCCATTTCCTCTCTATCCCTGCTGGCGAATGGCAGCTGTAGGCCGGCACTTCATTTACAGTAATAAACAGCGATCAATAAAACAATATATGTAAAATATGTAATAAAAATTTACATACATAAAATTATTACATGTGTCACTTACAACTGTTAACCTATATCCCGCCATCTAGTGGTGGGTTCCCTAACTGCACCCCCTTCATATTCAGTCACTGTCTATTCCCTCCCTGCCCCACAACTTCCAAACGAAACGAGTCACCCTATTCATCAGTAAGAAAACAATTGAGGTCAAGTTCAATATTCATGCCATTTGGTTCCATACAATTTAGTAAAAAAAATCCATTTTGTTTCAGCTTTCGATTCTTCTCTAACTCTGTGGGAACCCCTCCAATTCCCCAGATTCCTCTCTATTCCACAGAACTTCAGGCCTGTTGGGTCCTGCTGGTGATGGATTCTAAAATGTTCAGATACTGAATGTTCTCTGAATCCATTTTTTATATTAACATGCTCCCCCACTCTCTCTTTAAGGGTCCTCTTAAGGCTCATACACACGGGGCACAACTATCGCCACAAACACGTGGCACGCGCATGTCTGCGCGACAGTTGCCCCATGTGTATGGGGCGCGCACCCTGAACTGTCGCCGGAGACAGCAGTTGTCATGTGATTGAAAAGTTCAATCGCTGGGCAACTTCTGTCTCCGCAACTGTCGCAAGTCCGCCACGCGTACTGCGTGTGTATGCAGACTAGCAACAGCTACCCATACACTGTAAACGGAGCTTCCGGCGGGGGGCCTAACCTTCGGCGACAGCTACCGCCGTTTCTCTGCCTGTTGGGCAGAGACATGTAGACAGCTGTCGCTCAGGCGGAGCTGTCGCCGAGCTGTTGCGCACACGTCTCCTGTGTGCCAGCAACAGCAACGACCGTAGCACGTGTGTATGTACCATTAGTCCTCCTCACATAATATTTCCCACAGGGACAGGTTAATAAATAAACCACAAGGGTTGAAGGCGATTGAACACTTTTTGGTGGTAGTTTGGGATATGGGCAAATAGCCTTTATTGTAGAATGCACCAAGTTTGCTTTAGAACACAATTACTTTTGGTTTGGGGGGGAACATTTACATTCAGAAAGTGGGTGTGGCCATGAGGGTGAAATTCCATTTTTTGGACCTAAATATAAGGAACTCGAATGAGATGATTAAGACTTGCACCTTTTTTAAGCCTACTGATAGGAAGAGCTTCATACCGGTTGGAAGTTGTCACCATCCCAACTGGTTGCGAGCTTACCACTAAGGGGCAATTTTTGCGAATAAAAAGAAATTGTGGGGATATTGAAGATTATTATAGAGAGCGTGAAGTACTAAAGAAGAAATTTGAAGATAAAGGGTATGAGCCAATCAGGTTGACAACGGTACAGAATGAAGTAGCATGTATGGATAGAGAAATAATTTTGGGTGACAGAGAAGAGAGAAAATAAGATGGTGTGCCCTTTTATAACAGGATACAATAGACAAAATAAAAAGGTTAAAAAGATGATCTCAAAACATCGGTCACTCCTTAGAGAGTAGTGATGGGAATTCCGGCTCTTTTTAGAGAATCGGCTCTTTTGAATCGGCTCCCATTAAAGAGCCGGCTCTTACGGCTCCGAATCGGCTCTTCATTTAATATCACTTGTATGCTTATATTTGAGCCTAATTAAGCAATTATGAATGGTTTGTTTGTGTATAAGCCATCTCTTATTCATACATTAAGCATTTTTAAGCATTTGTTCATTACAAAAAATACACAGTTACTATTTTTTAACTTTTTTTTTAACATATTTTATTTATTTACCACCTTGATTAATCGTTACCCAAAACAAGGGCATAGTATAATAAGATAACATAACAGATAGTACAGGAAAATAACCTTTACAACCCCCCCTTATCCCTCCCCCTCCAACAGTGCACGGCTACATCTAACCCAGGCTATATGTTCTACTTTATTCTATTTGCAATTTACTCAGTGTTACTTGCAAGACAAAACACACAGCAATTGGATTATAGCAGGGTAGAGGGTTGCTATGACGCTCGGTGGGCGTTGTTAGCAGGCGCAGACTAGGGGGGTGACGCAGCCCTTGTCACCGCCCCCTTTCGCTCCTCATTCGCTGCCTGACTGTGTGTGTGTGTTGTTGGAAGGGACGGGACTCGGGAGGGATAGCGTGCCGCTCGCTCGCCGCTCAACACACTGGTGAGTGAGTGACTCACACAGGCATCTGCTCTTTTTCAATTGAGCATCGGCTCCTCTCGTTCGCAGCAAAAAGCCGGTTCTTAGAGCCGGCTCGTTCGCGAACGACCCATCGCTATTAGAGAGGATCTAGTCTTATGTTCCTACTTGCCTGAGAATCCAGAGGTAATTTATAGACGGGCCCCTAGTTTAAAGGATATTATTATTATATCCTACTTCGCAAATCATACGCAATGTCCAAAAAAAAAATGATGCAGGACCTCAGAATTTTTTTTCACGCATACATGTACGAAAATTTGCATTGCATGGAAACAGCCCCATTCACTACCATTAGTTGTCAAATCAATGCGAATTTTCTGAGAGAAAAAGCTGACACAAAATGCACAAGTGGAAACCTAGCCTTGATCTCCCTGGCGTTCAGTTTCTGCCGGATTTCTGTGCAAAAAGTGATCCAGTTAATTTTCAGAACCATTTTTCCTGCAACTTAATGTGTCAAGCAAGGGTCTAGTAGACATTTTGAGTATAATAAAAGCTTGACACACAAAATCTAAACTAAATTTCAAAATGACTCCCCAAAATATCTAATGATTTATATTTCCAAGCTGCAACTGCTCAACCTGCACTAATAAAAATATAAAGGTAACCATACATCTAGCAATGATGGGCAGACTCGACCAAGAGACAAATTTCTCTCTGATCAAATCTGATTAGAAAGAGAGAGATCTGTCGGCTGCCTATACACCGCAGGCCGATTCCCGAATTATTTCAGCATGAAATCTCTCAGGAATCGGCTGAGCTTCCCGTATCCCACTCTGTCCTCTTATATATAAATGTACCCCCCCCCCCCCTTGTGTGCGCATGTATACATTACCTGTCCTGCGTCAGCCACTGCGTGATGCCCATCCCTCTTTAGAAGGTTATTTTCAATGTGGTATTTACCCCCCCCCCCAGTATAGATATCCAGGAATAGGTGCCCCCTGCACAGAGCCAGGTATAGGTGCCCACTGTATAGGTATCCAGGTATAGCTGCACTTTCTATAGCTAGTTGGGTATAGGTGCTCGCCATATAGGTATCCAGGTATAAGCGCCCACTATATAGCTCGTGGGGTTTAGGTGCCGCTGTATAGCTAATGGGGAATAGGTGCCCGCTGTATAGCTAGTGGGGTATAGATGCCTGCCGTATCTGTGTCAAGGTATAGGTGCCCGCTGTATAGCTGGTGGGGTATAGATAGGTGCCCGCTGTATAGCTAGTGGGGTATAGGGGCCTGTTGTATAGCTAGTCAGGTATAGGTGCCCGCTGTATAGCTAGAGGGGTATAGGTGCCCGCTGTATAGGCAAAGGGGTATAGGTGCCCGCTGTATAGCTAGTCGGGTATAGGTGCCTGCCAAATAGGTATCCAAGTATAGGTGCCCGCTGTATAGCTAGAGGGGTATAGGTGCCCGCTGTAAAGCTAGTGGGGTATAGGTGCCTGCTGCATAGCTAGTCGGCTATACATGCCTGATGTATAGCTAGTTGGGTATAGGTACCCGCCAAATAGGTATCCAGGTATAGGTGCGCGCTGAATAGCTAGAGGGGTATAGGTGCCCACTGTATAGCTAGAGGGGTATAGGTGCCCGCTGTATAAGTGTCTCCAGTATAGCCAGCTATAGCTGCCTCGGTATAGGTGCCTCCAGTGTAGCCAGCTATAGCTTCCTAAGTATAGCCAACTGTAGCTCAGTACAGCTGCCCCAGCCCCCCTGCGATCCCCAGCACTGTGCCATTTACTTACCGTGCCTCCAGCCACCACAGATCGCATCACCTCCGCCGCACAACTCCGGTCTTGAATGTCGGGAGCATTGGTACTTGGCGATGTGACGTCACCTACGCCCGTGACGTCCTGATGTCGATTACATCATGAGGTCACATCGCCAAGTCCCGATGCTCCCGACATTCAAGACCGGAGCTGTGCGGCGGAGGTGATGTGATCAGTGATGGCTGGAGGCACGGTAAATAAATGGCACAGTGCTGGAGATCCCAGGGGGGCAGGGGCAGCTGTACTGGATCAGCTAAAGCTATTTTACTTGTCCTGGGGGAGGGGAGGAACGACACAATACTGCAGAAAACCTTCTGAGCAGCATGCCCGTGTCATTGTGTAGGGCATACTGTTTTTAGCAAAATTCTCTTGCCCGACACAGTGTCTGGCATACCGCCCAGGAGGTTAAACAATGGAAATTGCCTGGCTGTTCCATGATACGCTCTGTTTCATGCTCTGCAGGGAGGACCTAGATAGAAAAATGAGGCTACTGAGCTGAAGTTATTGTCAGCAGCACAGGGGGATGGTGATTACAAGGGATGATTGATGGCATGCAAATCATTTCTCCTTGCATTACCATTTCATATAAATTATATGCAGCTTGGAATTGATACAATCCGAAAACCGATGTCAGTTTTTATTAGTCCAACTTGCATAACATTTACATGAAATTTTGGGGGGCCTGGAGAGAGAGGAGACAGCATGGGATGCACTGGCTTTTCTAGTCGATTTCTACCAAATCTCTCTAAGGGATGGGACCCACCTGCGCATTGATGGCAGCATTTTGGAATCGCCGGCGATTCCCAAAAACGTTTTGCCATTGAAAGTGAGTGGAGGGGACATCACAAGTGAACTTGAGATTAGGGGCAATTGCAGGACTTGTAGCATTTTGAGCACGTTAGCACTCAATGCTAAGTATATAAGTACTGCAAAATCGCTTTTGCAAAGTGATTTTGCAGTGCTTTGTGGGACCGACGATTGAAAATAAAAACGTTATTATACTCACCAGCTGTCTTCTGTCCGTAGCCCCGCCCCCTAAATGGAGAGGTCACAGGTGCTTCTCTTATTGGTCCTAGAGAAACTCCTATAACCATTAGGGGGCGGGGCAATGGACAGAAGTCCGATACCTGGTAAGTATAATAAAGTTTTATTTTTTTTAAAAATCAGAACCGCTGTACTCTTTACTGTACAGTGCTTCTAAGCATCTGGGAATCATGATCCCAATTGCACTAGGAATCGCTGCACACAGCGCTCAGCAGTTCTTAGTGGGTTCCAGGCCTAAAGCCAGGACCTCTCCATAGAGAATTATTGCACACAAGATGCTGCTCAGCCGGGAGTGCTTGCCTGTACAGAGAAGGCTTGTCACACTGTCACCAATCTGTCACCCATCTGTCCAGAGGCGCTATTCGTGACCTTGTTGTTCCCTGAGGAAGCGGGAACATACCCGTAAAATGCGTTGCACTGTTTGTTTTGAAGTATATTAATAAACCTGTTGTCACAAAACTGACGGTATCTTGTCTGCTTCGGGGAGGCGAGTCCACCACCACCTCCTGAGGGATTTTAAGCCTTTTAGAACCTTTTATCCTGCTGGTGCCTCTGTTCACTCTTACATTATCAATATCCACCCCATTTTTCCTTATCTACAGAGAGCGACTTTTAATCCTGAGTGAGAACAGGTCTAATCTCCTCACCTGCCTATACAGTGGTTACCTAGGCGGTAACCCACGTTTGTGAGTATATACATTATATACTTTTCATTTCCAACCCCTTGTTTTGCATACTACACTATATTGGGCTCTCGGTATTTCTTTTGTCTTTATCGATACAGGACTTCCTGTACTCACTCCTTTCTCCAGGCCAATCACAAGGTGACTATTCTACATGCATTGAGTACCTGATAGACTGAGTACATCTGCCTGATCTCTCTGTTATAGTAACACTGCCTATAAAAACACCGACTGCAGAGCCAGTGCTTGTCTAGAGACAAAACTGGGCAGTTGCCCCAGAGCCAGATGACGGCCCCACTCATGCATGCTAATAGCGCTACCTCCTGTGTCCTGTCTACATCCCTAAACACCGGCACCTGTTCTCTGTGACCCGGCGGCATGTCAGGTGAGTAGTTACATGCCTGTGGGATGGAAAGACACAGGAGGCATTGTGCTGGCCAGACAGATGAGTGCACTCCACACCAAGTATCCTGCAGCAACCCGGCCTAAGGGGAGACTAGGGGGCTGTCAATTGGCTCTGTGGCTCCATACTATCTTTGGGGGGACGACGATGACACAAAGGGGTCACCTAATGCTACATTTGAAAGGATATCAAGGGTTGAAGAGGTTGAAAGATCGGCACCGGATGCAGCTGGCAGCCTAGGCAGGGTTGTGTGGTACACTTACTGTGCCTCCAGAAAAACAGCAATAGTTGAAACTTCCAAAGGGTGAACAGCTCCGGGCACCAGAAATGTTGCAAAACCACCTCTTTATTTTATCCCCACCCGACAAGACATACAGCAGGGCTAGTCTGACAGCTGTTTCGCAAGCGTGATGCTCGCTTCCTCAGAGACTAAATGCCCGTAGCATACAAACACAATATATAGCGAAATACATTAATTACAAATGCAAATTGATTGGTAACAGAAGGAGGAGAGACTCACCGCCGCCTGGCCCTGCCCATTACCGAGCGTTCATCGATGCGGATGCAGCGCTCCGAGCCTCCCAGCAGACACAGCGAGTACAGGGTTCCGCCCCTTTCGGGATTGGAATCACTAGGAGTTTCCTCCAATCAATGGCGCCGCTCGTCCATAGCGTGACGTCATACTCTCGCGTGCGTACTGCCGGAGGTATCAATGGGGAGGCTTCCGCGTTCCACGCTGGTGTGTTACCATAGGAACGCGTATAGCAGGCGTATGGCGTCCCCCACTCCTGCAAACAGGATAGAAAAATAAGACAACATAAGAAAACGATAATACAGTTAAAACAAGTGTCCTAAAAAGGTCAACTAGAAAGATATGAATGCATAAACATTGAAACTCTACTTATCCACCAGAAACTCTTTTAAAAACCCCGGGGGCAGTACAATGCAGCAAGGACTAGGGGGACTGTGTTTAAAGGGGCAGATGCAGATTTAGTAGAATCCATGTTACAGGGTTAGAGCCTAATTCAAAGACTAGTGTTTATCTAAAAAACAATGCAACTCGTTCCTCTCATTAAAACCTAAACTTCCACAAGCCTCTGTGATAGAGATAAGTTTGGCCTCCTCTCTGCATAACAATTTCTCTCTATCCCCACCTCTATGTGGGAGATCCACCGTCTTAAGTCCACAAAAACGTAACACATTGGCATTTCCCCCATGCTCCTCTCTGACATGTGAGATCAATCTAGAAGCCCCTCTTCCCGTTTCAATCGAGTGATAGTGCTCTTGAAAGCGTGTACACATCTGGCGTGTGGTCTCACCGATATAAAATCGGTGGCAAGGGCAAACCACTACGTATACAACAAATTTAGAGCGACAATGCATAAATTCATTGATTTTTATGACCACACCTCCCAGGGCGACAGATTTTCCCGGAATGAATTGGCTACAATGAGTACAATTGTGACACTTAAAATTGCCTATTGGTCGCGATCTTTCCAACCAACTCAGTTCTCGTGGCACTCTGTATTGACTTCGCACTAGGGCATCGCCTATTGTGCGTGCCCTCCGGAAGGAGAGTAAAGGTTTGTCCCCCAGGGTCGACCTCAGGTCAGGGCTATTCCTTAGGGCTGGCCAATTCCTGGATACACTTGTTCTTATTCTATCCGCCATTGGTGAATAGTTAAACACAAAGGGGACAGCCCGACCTGGTGTCTGTACTGGGTTCCCACCTCCAATCTTTTTCTTCTTCTTAAGAAGATTTAAACGTGACATCCCATTAGCTCTGTTATAGGCCTCTATCAAGAGAGGGAGAGGATAACCTCTTTTCAATAACCTTATCCCCAGATCTCTACTTTGTAATTCAAAGTCGTACTGTTTGCTGTTATTCCTTTTTAATCTAAGGAACTGGCTATATGGAATTGAATCGAGGACATGACGTGGGTGGTAACTGGAGTACATTAGGATTGAATTGGTGGCTGTTGATTTTCTATAACCCCTACTTAACAGCTTCCCTTCTTCTGGGTAGATTACCAAATCCAAAAATTCCAGGTAGTCACCTCCCCATACCCCCGTAAACCGCATATTCAGGTCATTGGTACAGAGCCATTTCACGAATTCAAAGAATCCAGTCTTACCTCCCCTCCAGATCATAAGGACGTCGTCCATGTACCTGGACCAGGAGACAATGTCGTGGCGATAGGGGTTGGAGGGACTATACACATACTTTTCCTCCCAAAAAGCCAAAAAGATGTTGGCAAAAGTAGGGGCCACAGATGTCCCCATCGCCACGCCAGAGGCCTGCCTGTACCAGGTGTCCTTAAACATGAAGGCATTATGGGTCAGGACATAGGAGAGACACTCCCCTATGTAGCTCACCCAACCGACGTCCTTACCTTGATCGAGAAGGAAGCCCTCGACTACCCTAACCCCGGTTTCCTGGGGGATCCGTGTATAAAGGCTTTCAACGTCAATTGATGTTAAATGGTAGTCCTCTTTCCATTCCACCTCTGGTAGCCATCTAAGCACTGCCAGAGTATCCGCTAGATAGGAGGAAATAGTGGTTAGAAAAGGTCTCAAGACAAACTCAAGGTATTTTGATAAGGGTTCTGTAACTGATCCCCGTGCCGACACTATGGGTCGTCCTGGAGGATTCTCCAGATTCTTGTGTACCTTGGGGAGGAAGTACCAGACGGGTTTTTTGGGGAAATCAGGTAACAACCCCTCCCCCAATTTGCGTGACAACCACCCACACTCTACCCCTTTCCTAAGGAGACTCTGTAGCAATTTCTTGTACTGTTGTGTGGGGTCCCGTTGTAATTTGACATAAAACCCGTCTGGCCCCTCCAGTTGTCTCAAAGCCTCCCTCTCATACCCCTCTCTCGACATCACAACCAGATTACCCCCCTTATCTGCCTTCTTCAACACAATATGGGGGTTTTTCTTTAAACTGTTGAGGGCCTTAAGTTCTAATGGGGAAAGATTGGGCTTGGGTTGTGGGTAAATTAATGCCTTTAGTTCATTTTGGACTTTGATGTCAAATTGATCAATTTTTGAACCCGGAGTGGAGGGAAAATCCCTGGTAGACTTGCAAGGGACGAAAGGAGTTTTTTGTTCCTCTAAAATCTCTGGGGACTCAGGGCTTATCTCCTCATTGGATTCCTTCCAGAGGGACTCCAAATCCTCTAAGATTTTTAGGTCTGAGGAGGACCATTTTGCACAAAAACCTAGGGTCCCAATATTCCCCGGGACAGAATTTCCAGTACTGGGTTCTGGTGAAAAGTGATTCCTACAGGTGGTCACAATATTCAGTCTGCGAATAGACTTATACCAGTCCACCTCAAAGTCAAATTTATTGAAATCACAACTAGGTGCAAAGTTCAGACCCTTTTTGAGAAGGGAGTCACTTCCTTCTGGTAATTGTAGCCCTGAAATATTAATAATTTGTAAATCATCCTCCAGTATATTACCATCTATTTCTTCCTCCAATACTTCCTTCCAGGGGTTCTCTGTTGCCACCTCACTCTCTTGTCCGCTCTTCTTTTTGGAGTTCCGCCTTCCTCGGCGGACCCGGCCCCTAAAGGGGCTCCTGCACATACTTGCGGAGTAGCCGGTCTATCTGGAGTAGTACTTGGTTGGCCACCACCTCTCTCTGGGCTTGAGTCCGAGCCCGAGTCTGTTGTCCAATAGCCTCGATTTTTCTTTGGTTTCCCCCTGTTAACTACCTGTTTCTTTCTGGTCGGGTTCTGCGGTTGCCCCCAATCAAAGATTCGTCCTTTCCTAAAGTCGTCCTGATCCCTACGGAATTTCCTCAATTTTCTTTCTTTGATGTTATTTTGTAGTGCCCCAATACGGGTATCGATTTTATTTGTAATCTCCTTAAAGGTTTCTGATGTAGTAAGTTGACCCAGCTCTGTCTTGCACTCTTCCAGCTCGGTCACCAGTTTGTTATATTCCACTTCACTTCTATTGAGCACGATCTTCTGTAATTTCAAGGCGTTATCTAATTGTTGCTCCCGCCAGATTTTCATAAAGTCCTGATCGTTCTGGTATTCTAGGGCCTCACTGTACTTCCTGAAGCCTCTAGCAGCAATTTGCTTGTCGTCATACCGTTTAAGGGTGGCCACAGTCCAAAACAGTTGAACTTCTCTTTCGGAAAGTTTATGTCATTTTTGTTCCACCACTTTTACGGCCAAAGCTTTGCTTGATGCTGACCCTTGCGCTGTGTCCGTCAGAAAGGTCTGCCAGTCACTTCTCCCCTCTTGGACTACTGTGGTACCTGGTACAGTCTCACTCGCAGACGTTCCAGGAACTTCCACACCATGGTTGTCCGGGTGGTGCATCTGTGCTCTGATCCAGAACTAACAAACTATATCAAGGGTTGAAGAGGTTGAAAGATCGGCACCGGATGCAGCTGGCAGCCTAGGCAGGGTTGTGTGGTACACTTACTGTGCCTCCAGAAAAACAGCAATAGTTGAAACTTCCAAAGGGTGAACAGCTCCGGGCACCAGAAATGTTGCAAAACCACCTCTTTATTTCATCCCCACCCGACAAGACATACAGCAGGGCTAGTCTGACATGGATTTTCCCTCCACTCCGGGTTCAAAAATTGATCAATTTGACATCAAAGTCCAAAATGAACTAAAGGCATTAATTTACCCACAACCCAAGCCCAATCTTTCCCCATTAGAACTTAAGGCCCTCAACAGTTTAAAGAAAAACCCCCATATTGTGTTGAAGAAGGCAGATAAGGGGGGTAATCTGGTTGTGATGTCGAGAGAGGGGTATGAGAGGGAGGCTTTGAGACAACTGGAGGGGCCAGACGGGTTTTATGTCAAATTACAACGGGACCCCACACAACAGTACAAGAAATTGTTACAGAGTCTCCTTAGGAAAGGGGTAGAGTGTGGGTGGTTGTCACGCAAATTGGGGGAGGGGTTGTTACCTGATTTCCCCAAAAAACCCGTCTGGTACTTCCTCCCCAAGGTACACAAGAATCTGGAGAATCCTCCAGGACGACCCATAGTGTCGGCACGGGGATCAGTTACAGAACCCTTATCAAAATACCTTGAGTTTGTCTTGAGACCTTTTCTAACCACTATTTCCTCCTATCTAGCGGATACTCTGGCAGTGCTTAGATGGCTACCAGAGGTGGAATGGAAAGAGGACTACCATTTAACATCAATTGACGTTGAAAGCCTTTATACACGGATCCCCAAGGAAACCGGGGTTAGGGTAGTCGAGGGCTTCCTTCTCGATCAAGGTAAGGACGTCGGTTGGGTGAGCTACATAGGGGAGTGTCTCTCCTATGTTCTGACCCATAATGCCTTCATGTTTAAGGACACCTGGTACAGGCAGGCCTCTGGCGTGGCGATGGGGACATCTGTGGCCCCTACTTTTGCCAACATCTTTTTGGCTTTTTGGGAGGAAAAGTATGTGTATAGTCCCTCCAACCCCTATCGCCACGACATTGTCTCCTGGTCCAGGTACATGGACGACGTCCTTATGATCTGGAGGGGAGGTAAGACTGGATTCTTTGAATTCGTGAAATGGCTCTGTACCAATGACCTGAATATGCGGTTTACGGGGGTATGGGGAGGTGACTACCTGGAATTTTTGGATTTGGTAATCTACCCAGAAGAAGGGAAGCTGTTAAGTAGGGGTTATAGAAAATCAACAGCCACCAATTCAATCCTAATGTACTCCAGTTACCACCCACGTCATGTCCTCGATTCAATTCCATATAGCCAGTTCCTTAGATTAAAAAGGAATAACAGCAAACAGTACGACTTTGAATTACAAAGTAGAGATCTGGGGATAAGGTTATTGAAAAGAGGTTATCCTCTCCCTCTCTTGATAGAGGCCTATAACAGAGCTAATGGGATGTCACGTTTAAATCTTCTTAAGAAGAAGAAAAAGATTGGAGGTGGGAACCCAGTACAGACACCAGGTCGGGCTGTCCCCTTTGTGTTTAACTATTCACCAATGGCGGATAGAATAAGAACAAGTGTATCCAGGAATTGGCCAGCCCTAAGGAATAGCCCTGACCTGAGGTCGACCCTGGGGGACAAACCTTTACTCTCCTTCCGAAGGGCACGCACAATAGGCGATGCCCTAGTGCGAAGTGAGTACAGAGTGCCACGAGAACTGAGTTGGTTGGAAAGATCGCGACCAATAGGCAATTTTAAGTGTCACAATTGTACTCATTGTAGCCAATTCATTCCGGGAAAATCTGTCGCCCTGGGAGGTGTGGTCATAAAAATCAATGAATTTATGCATTGTCGCTCAAAATTTGTTGTATACGTAGTGGTTTGCCCTTGCCACCGATTTTATATCGGTGAGACCACACGCCAGATGTGTACACACTTTCAAGAGCACTATCACTCGATTGAAACGGGAAGAGGGGCTTCTAGATTGATCTCACATGTCAGAGAGGAGCATGGGGGAAATGCCAATGTGTTACGTTTTTGTGGACTTAAGACAGTGGATCTCCCACATAGAGGTGGGGATAGAGAGAAATTGTTATGCAGAGAGGAGGCCAAACTTATCTCTATCACAGAGGCTTGTGGAAGTTTAGGTTTTAATGAGAGGAACGAGTTGCATTGTTTTTTAGATAAACACTAGTCTTTGAATTAGGCTCTAACCCTGTAACATGGATTCTACTAAATCTGCATCTGCCCCTTTAAACACAGTCCCCCTAGTCCTTGCTGCATTGTACTGCCCCCGGGGTTTTTAAAAGAGTTTCTGGTGGATAAGTAGAGTTTCAATGTTTATGCATTCATATCTTTCTAGTTGACCTTTTTAGGACACTTGTTTTAACTGTATTATCGTTTTCTTATGTTGTCTTATTTTTCTATCCTGTTTGCAGGAGTGGGGGACGCCATACGCCTGCTATACGCGTTCCTATGGTAACACACCAGCGTGGAACGCGGAATCCTCCCCATTGATACCTCCGGCAGTACGCACGCGAGAGTATGACGTCACGCTATGGACGAGCGGCGCCATTGATTGGAGGAAACTCCTAGTGATTCCAATCCCGAAAGGGGCGGAACCCTGTACTCGCTGTGCCTGCTGGGAGGCTCGGAGCGCTGCATCCGCATCGATGAACGCTCGGTAATGGGCAGGGCCAGGCGGCGGTGAGTCTCTCATCCTTCTGTTACCAATCAATTTGCATTTGTAATTAATGTATTTCACTATATATTGTGTTTGTATGCTACGGGCATTTAGTCTCTGAGGAAGCGAGCATCACGCTTGCGAAACAGCTGTCAGACTAGCCCTGCTGTATGTCTTGTCGGGTGGGGATGAAATAAAGAGGTGGTTTTGCAACATTTCTGGTGCCCGGAGCTGTTCACCCTTTGGAAGTTTCAACATTTGAAAGGAGGGGGATGATTGTGGGTCAGGGTGGTTTCATGGTAATTTATGCCCAGAGACCCCCAGCTCTGATTGACTGACTTAGTTGAAATACCATATTACAAAGAGTGGTGTAGGCGCTCCCCACTGACTATTAGGGTTTTAATATGGCAAACTGATGGATCGCTATACACCTTGGGGGATATCACCTCCCTAACTCTAATATACAAAAATGTATACATCGCTCACACCTTCACCGGTGAACCAAACACTTTTGACAGACCGAATGCAATTCTTTAGGCTTAAAAAGCAGAAAAAGACTAGCTACAACAATGGTCTTCAAACAACAGCCTATTAGAACCAGTCCATTCGACTCAGTCCAGCATTTAACAGGTAATAGCTCCTTGGTTATGGCAGTAAGTTATACTCTCACCAATGTTGAATGGCTGATAGTGTAAATATCAGCAACAGCGTTCAGCAACAGCGGTATGTCCCAAGGCTTGTGCTTCTTCCTACATCCAGCAGAGGGCCAGGCCGACCCAAGATAGACCAGCTAGAGCGTTTGTTTGCAATATGCACTCCTCTCTGTTGCACAAGTCACGGCACCTTTAAACACAGCTTTCATAGCATAACTCCGTATTTATTCAATAAAAAGTAACAGATTTACACTCACAATAGTTTCAGCATATATGCACATTTAAAAGAAAGGACGTCCTGGCTCTCCACAGTGTATCGCGTCTCTGCTGCTGCAGCGCCTGAGGCCTCGCTCATGTCTTGCGATGGCTTGTCTTGCGGTGTCTTGTCTTGCGATGTCTTGTCTCTCAATGTCATGTGTTGTGATGTCTTGTCTTGTGATGTCTCTCATGTCTTGCGATGTCTTGTCTCTCGACGGTTTGTCTTGCGATGGCTTGTTTTGCGATATCTTGTGATGTCTTGTCTCGCGATGTCTTGTCTCTCGGTGTCTTGTCTCTCGGTGTCTTGTCTCTTGATGTCTTGTCTCGCGATGTCTTGTCTTGCAATGTCTTGTCTTGTGATGTCTTCTCATGTCTTGGGATGTTTTTTCTTGCGATGGCTTGTCTTGTAATGTCTTGTCTCTCGATGTCTTGTCTTGCGATGCCTTGTCTCGTGGTGCCTTGTCTTTTGGTGTCTTGTCTTGCGATCTCTTGTCTTGCGATGTCTTCTCATGTCTTGCGATGTCTTGTCTTGCGATGTCTTGTATTGCGATGTCTTGTCTCGCAATGTCTTGTCTTTTGGTGTCTTGTCTTGCGATATTTTGGGATGTCTTGTCTTGCGATGTCTTTTCCTACAATGTCTTGCCTTGCGATGTCTTGTCTCTCGATGTCTTGTCTCTCGATGTCTTGCCTTGCGATGTCTTGCACTGTCTTGTTTTGCGATATCTTGTCTCTCGATGTCTTGTCTTGCGATGTCATTTCTTGCGATGTCTTGTCTTGCGATGTCTTGTCTTGCGATATCTTGTGATGTCTTGTCTTGCGATGTCTTTTCTTGCGATGTCTTGTCTCTTGATGGCTTGTCTTGCGATGCCTTGTCTCTCGATGGCTTGTCTTTTGGTGTCTTTCCTTGCGATGTCTTTTCTTGCGATGTCTTGTATTGCGGTGTCTTGTCTTGCGATATCTTGCGATGTCTTGTCTCTCGATATCTTGTGTTGCGATGTCTTGTCTTGTGATGTCTTCTCATGTCTTGCGATGTCTTGTCTTGCAATGTTTTGTCTCGCAATGTCTTATGATGTCTCGTCTTGCGATATCTTGTCTCTCAATGTCTTGTGATGTCTTGTCTTTTGGTGTCTTGCCTTGCGATATCTTGTGATGTCTTGCCTTGCGATGTCTTGTCTTGCACTGTCTTATGATGTCTTGTCTTGCGATGTCTTGTCTTGCGATGTCTTGTCTTGCAATGTCTTGTCTTGCGATGTCTTTTCTTGTGATGTCTTGTCTCTCAATGGCTTGTCTTGCGAAGGCTTGTCTTGCGATGTCTTTTCTTGTGATGTCTTGTCTTGTGATGTCTTGTCTTGCGATGTCTTCTCATGTCTTTCGATGTCTTGTCTTGTGATGTCTTACACTGTCTTGTCTTGCGGTGTCTTGTCTTGCAGTGTCTTGTCTTGCGATATCTTGTCTCTCGACGTCTTGTGTTGCGATGTCTTGTCTTGTGATGTCTTCTCATATCTTGGGATGCCTTTTATTGCGATGTCTTGTCTCTCGATGTCTTGTCTCTCGATGTCTTGTCTCTCGATGTCTTATCTTGCGGTGTCTTTTCTTCCAGTGTCCTGTCTTGCAATATCTTGTGATGTCTTGTCTTGCGATGTCTTTTCTTGCAATGTCTTGTCTCTCAATGTCTTGTCTCTCGATGTCTTGTCTCTCGATGTCTTGTCTCTCGATGTCTTGTCTTGCGATGTCTTTTCTTGCAGTATCTTGTCTTGTGATGTCTTGTCTTGCGATGTCTTTTCTTTCAATGTCTTCTCATGTCTTGCGATGTCTTTTCTTGCGATGTCTTGTCTCTCGATGTCTTGTCTTTTGGTGTCTTGTCTCTTGATGTCTTGTCTTGCGATGTCTTGTCTTACGATATTTTGGGATGGCTTGTCTTGCGATGTCTTTTCCTACAATGTCTTGCCTTGAGATGTCTTGTTTTGCGATGTCTTGTCTTGCGATGTCTTGTCTCTCTATGTCTTGTCTTGCGATGTCTTGCCTTGCGATGTCTTGTCTTGCGATGTTTTGTCTTGCGATGTCTTGTCTCTCGATGTCTTGTCTTGCGATTTCTTGTCTCTCGATGTCTTATCTCTCGATGTCTTGTCTCTTGATGTCTTTATTTGCAGTGTCTTGTCTTGCAAAATCTTGTGATGTCTTGTCTTGCAATGTCTTTTCTTGTGATGTCTTGTCTTTCGATGTCTTCTCATGTCTTGCGATGTCTTTTCTGCGATGTTGTCTCTCGATGTCTTGTCTCTCGATGTCTTGTCTTGCGTTGTCTTTTCTTGCGTTGTCTTGTCTTGCAGTGTCTTGTCTTGCGATATCTTGTCTCTCGACGTCTTGTGTTGTGATGTCTTGTCTTGTGAAGTCTTCTCATATCTTGGGATGTCTTTTATTGCGATGTGTTGTCTCTCGATGTCTTGTCTCTCGATGTCTTGTCTCTCAATGTCTTGTCTCTCGATGTCTTGTCTCTCGACGTCTTGTGTTGCGATGTATTCTCATGTCTTGGGATGTCTTTTATTGTGATGTCTTGTCTCTCGATGGCTTGTCCCTCGATGGCTTGTCTTGCGATGGCTTGTCTCGTGATGGCTTGTCTCGTGATGGCTTGTCTCTCGATGTCTTGTCTTGCGATGTCTTGTCTTGCGATGTCTTGTCTTGCGATGTCTTGTCTTGCCGTGTCTTGTCTTACGATATTTTGGGATGTCTTGTCTTGCGATGTCTTTTCCTACAATGTCTTGCCTTGAGATGGCTGGTCTTGCAATGGCTTTTCTCTCGATGTCTTGCGATGTCTTGTCTTGCGATGTCTTCTCTCTCGATGTCTTGTCTTGCGATGTCTTGCGATGTCTTGACTCTCGATGTCTTGCGATATCTTGCGATGTCTTGTCTTGCGATGTCTTGTCTTGCGATGTCTTTTCTTGCGATGTCTTGTCTCTCAATGGCTTGTCTTGCGAAGGCTTGTCTTGCGATGTCTTTTCTTGTGATGTCTTGTCTTGTGATGTCTTGTCTTGCGATGTCTTCTCATGTCTTGCGATGTCTTGTCTTGCGATGTCTTCTCATGTCTTTCGATGTCTTGTCTCTCGTGTCTTGTCTCTCGATGTCTTGTCTTGCGATGTCTTTTCTTGCAGTGTCTTGTCTTGTGATGTCTTCTGATGTCTTGTCTTGCGATGTTTTTTCTGCAATGTCTTGTCTCTCGATGTCTTGTCTTGCGATTTCTTGTGATGTCTTGTCTTGTCTTGCGATGTCTTGTCTCGTGATGTCTTGTCTTGCAAAATTTTGGGATGTCTTGTCTTGCAAAATGTCTTGTCTTGCGATGTCTTGTCTCTCGATGTCTTGTCTTGCAATGTCTTGTCTTGCGATGTCTTGTCTTGCAATGTCTTGTCTTGCGATGTCTTGCCTTGCGATGTTTTGTCTTGCGATGTCTTGTCTTGCGATGTCTTGTCTCTCGATGTCTTGTCTCTCGATGTCTTGTCTCTCGATGTCTTGTCTCTCGATGTCTTGTCTCTCGATGTCTTGTCTCTCGATGTCTTGTCTCTCGATGTCTTGTCTCTCGATGTCTTGTCTCTCGATGTCTTGCCTTGCGATGTTTTGTCTTGCGATGTCTTGTCTTGCGAGGTCTTGTCTTTCAATGTCTTGTCTTGCGATGTCTTACACTGTCTTGTCTTGCGGTGTCTTGTCTTGCAATGTCTTACACTGTCTTGTTTTGCGGTGTCTTGTCTTGCGATATCTTGTCTCTCGACGTCTTGTGTTGCGATGTCTTCTCATATCTTGGGATGCCTTTTATTGCGATGTCTTGTCTCTCGATGGCTTGTCTCTCGATGTCTTGTCTCTCAATGTCTTGTCTTGCGGTGTCTTTTCTTGCAGTATCTTGTCTTTCCTTGAGATGTCTTGTCTTGCGATGTTTTGTCTTGCGATGTCTTACGATGTCTTGTCTTGCGATGCCTTGTCTCTCTGTCTTGCCTTGCGATGTCTTGCCTTGCGATGTCTTGTCTTGCGATGTTTTGTCTTGCGATGTTTTGTTTTGCGATGTCTTGTCTCTTGATGTCTTGTCTTGCAATTTCTTGTCTCTCGAGGTCTTGTCTCTTGATGTCTTTTCTTGCAGTGTCTTGTCTTGCAATATCTTGAGATGTCTTATCTTGTGATGTCTTTTCTTGCAATGTCTTGTCTCTCGATGTCTTGTCTCTTGATGTCTTGTCTCTCGATGTCTTGTCTTGCAATGTCTTTTCTTGCAGTATCTTGTCTTTCCTTGAGATGTCTTGTCTTGCGATGTTTTGTCTTGCGATGTCTTACGATGTCTTGTCTTGCGATGCCTTGTCTCTCTGTCTTGCCTTGCGATGTCTTGCCTTGCGATGTCTTGTCTTGCGATGTTTTGTCTTGCGATGTTTTGTCTTGCGATGTCTTGTCTCTTGATGTCTTGTCTTGCAATTTCTTGTCTCTCGAGGTCTTGTCTCTTGATGTCTTTTCTTGCAGTGTCTTGTCTTGCAAAATCTTGTGATGTCTTGTCTTGCGATGTCTTGTCTTTCGATGTCTTCTCATGTCTTGCGATGTCTTTTCTGCGATGTTGTCTCTCGATGTCTTGTCTCTCGATGTCTTGTCTTTTGGTGTCTTGTCTCTCGATGTCTTGTCTCTCGATGTCTTGTCTCTCAATGTCTTGTCTTGCGGTGTCTTGTCTTGCGTTGTCTTTTCTTGCGTTGTCTTGTCTTGCGGTGTCTTGTCTTGCGATATCTTGTCTCTTGACGTCTTGTGTTGCGATGTCTTGTCTTCTCATATCTTGGGATGTCTTTTATTGTGATGTGTTGTCTCTCGATGTCTTGTCCCTCGATGTCTTGTCTCTCGATGTCTTGTGTTGCGATGTATTCTCATGTCTTGGGATGTCTTTTATTGCTATGTCTTGTCTCTCGATGGCTTGTCTCTCGATGGCTTGTCGCTCGATGGCTTGTCTTGCGATGGCTTGTCTCTAGAGTTGAGCTGAAATTTTCGTAATTTCGCATTACTAAAATTACGCATGCGAAATTTGCGATTACGATGCGAAATTACAGTAGCGTAATTGCCATTAAAATCGTAATTGAAAATACCGTAAGCGTAATTTTCAACGCATAATTTCACGTTTCGTTCATGCCGTAATTTCGCATTAAACGCTACCGTAATTTCGCGTTAAACCGTAACGCTCCGTATAATATAAAAAAGCCGCCGACTTTAAGGGTTAATAGCAAAGCCCCCTTAAATGCTAAGAGCCTCAAATTTGGAGAATATATTAAGGAGATCAGGAGGAATAAGAGGAAAAAATTTTTTTCCAAAAAGACCTTATAGTTTTTGAGAAAATCGATGTTAAAGTTTCAAAGGAAAAATGTAAACATTTAAAAACCCGCCGACTTTAACGGTTAATAGCAAAGCCTGCTTAAAGTTTAGGAACACCAAATTCCCAGGGTATATTAAGGGGATCAGTGGGAATAAGAGGAAATTTTTTTTTCCAAAAAGACCTTATAGTTTTTGAGAAAATCGATTTTTAAGTTTCAAGGGCGAAAATGTCTTTTAAATGCAGAAAATGTCAGTTTTTTTTGCACAGGTAACAATAGTGTATTATTTTCATAGATTCCCCCAAGTGGGAAGAGTTTTACTTACTTCGTTCTGAGTGTGGGAAATATTAAAAAAAAACGACGTGGGGTCCCCCCTCCCAGACCTCTTTAACCCCTTGTCCCCCATGCAGGCTGGGATAGCCAGAATGCGGAGCACCGGCCGCGTGGGGCTCCGCACCCTGACTATACCAGCCCGCATGGTCCATGGATTGGGGGGTCTCGGAAGGGGAGGGGCAGCCAAGCTTTCCCCTCCCCCTCCGAGCCCTTGTCCAATCCAAGGACAAGGGGCCCTTCTCCACCTCCGATGGGCGGTGGAGGTGGAGGCCGCGATTTCCTGGGGGGGAGGTTCATGGTGGAATCTGGGAGTCCCCTTTAAAAAGGGGTCCCCCAGATGCCCACCCCCCCTCCCAGGAGAAATGAGTATAGAGGTAGTTGTACCCCTTACCCATTTCCTTTAAGAGTTAAAAGTAAATAAACACACAAACACTTAGAAAAAGTATTTTAATTGAACAAAAAACATAACCACGAAAAAAGTCCTTTAATATTCTTAATTAACCATTAATACTTACCTGTCCCTTTAAATAAATGATCCCTCGAAATAGCCTCGGAAATGTTCTATCAGTTACAATGTAACAAAGTTATTACAATGTAACAACTTTGTTACATTGTAACTACGCCGCACCCGACGTCACTCGCCGCTGCCGCATACGCGTCTGCGCTGCACACATTCCCGACAGAGCTCTGAGCTATATAGCTCAGAGCTCTGAGAAGCATCTTTGTATTTTGGCTCCAAGGAGCCCCATTGGTCCTTAGCAGACCAATGGGGTTCCTTCAAATCAAAAGGAACCCCATTGGTCTGCTAAGGACCAATGGGGCTCCTTGGAGCCAAAATACAAAGATGCTTCTCAGAGCTCTGAGCTATATAGCTCAGAGCTCTGTCGGGTCCATGCAGGACGCTAAGTCCCCGCAGCTCCCGCTGTTCACCCCGCCCACATCTGTCACCCACATGTCACCCACATGTGGGTGACATGTGGGAGAGGCGGGGAGGGCAGCGGGAGCTGCGGGGACTTAGCGTCCTGCACGGACCCGACAGAGCTCTGAGCTATATAGCTCAGAGCTCTGAGAAGCATCTTTGTATTTGGGCTCCAAGGAGCCCCATTGGTCCTTAGCAGACCAATGGGGTTCCTTTTGATTTGAAGGAACCCCATTGGTCTGCTAAGGACCAATGGGGCTCCTTGAAGCCAAAATACAAAGATGCTTCTCAGAGCTCTGAGCTATATAGCTCAGAGCTCTGTCGGGAATGTGTGCAGCGCAGACGCGTATGCGGCGGCGGTGAGTGACGTCGGGTGCGGCGTAGTTACAATGTAACAAAGTTGTTACATTGTAATAACTTTGTTACATTGTAACTGATAGAACATTTCCGAGGCTATTTCGAGGGATCATTTATTTAAAGGGACAGGTAAGTATTAATGGTTAATTAAGAATATTAAAGGACTTTTTTCGTGGTTATGTTTTTTGTTCAATTAAAATACTTTTTCTAAGTGTTTGTGTGTTTATTTACTTTTAACTCTTAAAGGAAATGGGTAAGGGGTACAACTACCTCTATACTCATTTCTCCTGGGAGGGGGGTGGGCATCTGGGGGACCCCTTTTTAAAGGGGACTCCCAGATTCCACCATGAACCTTCCCCCCAGGAAATCGCGGCCTCCACCTCCACCGCCCATCGGAGGTGGAGAAGAGCCCCTTGTCCTTGGATTGGACAAGGGCTCGGAGGGGGAGGGGAAAGCTTGGCTGCCCCTCCCCTTCCGAGACCCCCCAATCCATGGACCATGCGGGCTGGTATAGTCAGGGTGCGGAGCCCCACGCGGCCGGTGCTCCGCATTCTGGCTATCCCAGCCTGCATGGGGGACAAGGGGTTAAAGAGGTCTGGGAGGGGGGACCCCACGTCGTTTTTTTTAATATTTCCCACACTCAGAACGAAGTAAGTAAAACTCTTCCCACTTGGGGGAATCTATGAAAATAATACACTATTGTTACCTGTGCAAAAAAACCTGACATTTTCTGCATTTAAAAGACATTTTCGCCCTTGAAACTTAAAAATCGATTTTCTCAAAAACTATAAGGTCTTTTTGAAAAAAAAATTTTCCTCTTATTCCCACTGATCCCCTTAATATACCCTGGGAATTTGGTGTTCCTAAACTTTAAGCAGGCTTTGCTATTAACCGTTAAAGTCGGCGGGTTTTTAAATGTTTACATTTTTCCTTTGAAATTTTAACATCAATTTTCTCAAAAACTATAAGGTCTTTTTGAAAAAAAAATTTTTCCTCTTATTCTTCCTGATCTCCTTAATATATTCTCCAAATTTGAGGCTCTTAGCATTTAAGGGGGCTTTGCTATTAACCCTTAAAGTCGGCGGCTACCTAACATTGATACATGCGTCAACTTTTCCGCTTCGGGAGCATGACCATACGCATTAATTTCGTAATAGCCGTTGCAATGCGAAAATTAAGCGAAAATTACGCTTACGCGAAATTTCGCGAAATCCTTCTTCATTACGATTATGTACTTACGGCCATAAACGTAATTACACTAATTACGCGAAATTTCGCGAAATCGTAATTACTCCATTACGCTCATCTCTACTTGTCTCGTGATGGCTTGTCTCTCGATGTCTTGTCTTGCGATGTCTTGTCTTGCGATGTCTTGTCTTGTGGTGTCTTGTCTTACGATATTTTGGGATGTCTTGTCTTGCGATGTCTTTTCCTACAATGTCTTGCCTTGAGATGGCTGGTCTTGCAATGGCTTGTCTCTCGATGTCTTGTCTTGCGATGTCTTCTCTCTCGATGTCTTGTCTTGCGATGTCTTGCCTTGTTATATCTTGTGATGTGATGTCTTGTCTTGCAATGTCTTTTCTTGCAATGTCTTGTCTTGCGATGTCTTGTCTTACGATATTTTGGGATGTCTTGTCTTGCAATGTCTTTTCCTACAATGTCTTGCCTTGAGATGTCTTGTCTTACGATGTCTTGTCATGCAATGTCTTGTCTTGCGATGTCTTACCTTGTGATGTCTTGTCTTTCGATGTCTTCTCATGTCTTGCGATGTCTTTTCTTGCGATGTCTTGTCTCTCGATATCTTGACTCTCGATGTCTTGTCTTGCAATGGCTTGTCTTGTGATGTCTTGTCTCTCAATGTCTTGACTCTCGATGTCTTGTCTTGCCTTGTCTTGTCTTGCATTGTCTTGTCGTGTCTTGTCTTGCGGTGTCTTGTCTTGCGATATCTTGTCTCTCGACGTCTTGTGTTGCGATGTCTTGTCTTGTGATGTCTTCTCATATCTTGGGATGTCTTTTATTGCGATGTCTTGTCTCTCGAAGGCTTGTCTCTGGAAGGCTTGTCTCTCGACGGCTTGTCTCTCGATGGCTTGTCGTCTTGCGATGGCTTGTCTCGCGATGGCTTGTCTCTCAATGTCTTGTCTTGCGATGTCTTGTCTTGCGATGTCTTGTCTTACGATATTTTGGGATGTCTTGTCTTGCGATGTCTTTTCCTACAATGTCTTGCCTTGAGATGGCTGGTCTTGCAATGGCTTGTCTCTCGATGTCTTGTCTCTCGATGTCTTGTCTTGCGATGTCTTGTCTCTCGATGTCTTGTCTTGCGATTTCTTGTCTTGCGATGTCTTGTCTCGCGATGTCTTGCGATATCTTGTGAAGTCTTGTCTTGTGAAGTCTTGTCTTGTGATATCTTGTGATGTGATGTCTTTTCTTGCAATGTCTTGTCTTACGATATTTTGGGATGTCTTGTCTTGCGATGTCTTTTCCTACAATGTCTTGCCTTGAGATGTCTTGTCTTGCGATGTTTTGTCTTGCGATGTCTTACGATGTCTTGTCTTGCGATGTCTTGTCTCTCTATGTCTTGTCTTGCGATGTCTTGGCTTGCGATGTTTTGTCTTGCGATGTCTTGTCTCTCGAAGTCTTGTCTTGCGATTTCTTGTATCTCGATGTCTTGTGTCTCGATGTCTTTTCTTGCAGTGTCTTGTCTTGCGATATCTTGTGATGTCTTGTCTTGCGATGTCTTTTCTTGTGATGTCTTGTCTTTCGATGTGTTCTCATGTCTTGCAATGTCTTTTCTTGTGATGTCTTGTCTCTCGATGTCTTGTCTCTCGATGTCTTGTCTTGCGATGGCTTGTCTTGTGATGTCTTATCTCTCGATGTCTTGTCTCTCGATGTCTTGTCTTGCGATGTCTTGTCTCTCGATGTCTTTTCTTGCGGTGTCTTGTCTTTCGGGGTCTTGTCTCTCGACGTCTTGTGTTGCGATGTCTTGTCTTGTGATGTCTGCTCATTTCTTGAGATGTCTTTTATTGCGATGTGTTGTCTCTCGATGGCTTGTCTCTCGATGGCTTGTCTCTTGATGCCTTGTCTCTTGATGTCTTGTCTCTCGATGTCTTGTCTTGCGGTGTCTTGTGTTGCATTCTTATGTCTTGGGATGTCTTTTATTGCGATGTCTTGTCTCTCGATGGCTTGTCTTGCGATGGCTTGTCTTGCGATGTCTTGTCTTACGGTGTCTTGTCTTACGATATTTTGGGATGTCTTGTCTTGCGATGTCTTTTCCTACAATGTCTTGCCTTGTGATGTCTTGTCTTGCGATGTCTTTTCTTTCAATGTCTTCTCATGTCTTGCGATGTCTTTTCTTGCGATGTCTTGTCTCTCAATGTCTTGTCTTTTGGTGTCTTGTCTCTCGATGTCTTGTCTTGCGATGTCTTGTCTTACGATATTTTGGGATGGCTTGTCTTGCGATGTCTTTTCCTACAATGTCTTGCCTTGAGATGTCTTGTTTTGCGATGTCTTGTCTTGCGATGTCTTGTCTTGCGATGTCTTGTCTTGCGATGTTTTGTCTTGCGATGTCTTGTCTTGCGATGTCTTTTCTCTCGATGTCTTGTCTTGCGATTTCTTGTCTCTCGATGTCTTGTCTCTCGATGTCTTGTCTCTTGATGTCTTTTCTTGCAGTGTCTTGTCTTGCAATGTCTTTTCTTGTGATGTCTTGTCTTTCGATGTCTTCTCATGTCTTGCGATGTCTTTTCTGCGATGTTGTCTCTCGATGTCTTGTCTTGCGTTGTCTTGTCTTGCGGTGTCTTGTCTTGCGATATCTTGTCTCTCGACGTCTTGTGTTGCGATGTCTTGTCTTGTGATGTCTTCTCATATCTTGGGATGTCTTTTATTGCGATGTGTTGTCTCTCGATGTCTTGTCTCTCGATGTCTTGTCTCTCAATATCTTGTCTGTCAATGTCTTGTCTCTCAATGTCTTGTCTCTCGATGTCTTGTGTTGCGATGTATTCTCATGTCTTGGGATGTCTTTTATTGCGATGTCTTGTCTCTCGATGGCTTGTCTCTCGATGGCTTGTCCCTCGATGGCTTGTCTTGCGATGGCTTGTCTCGTGATGGCTTGTCTCTCGATGTCTTGTCTTGCGATGTCTTGTCTTGCGGTGTCTTGTCTTACGATATTTTGGGATGTCTTGTCTTGCGATGTCTTTTCCTACAATGTCTTGCCTTGAGATGGCTGGTCTTGCAATGGCTTTTCTCTCGATGTCTTGTCTTGCGATGTCTTGTCTTGCGATGTCTTCTCTCTCGATGTCTTGTCTTGCGATGTCTTGTCTTGCGATGTCTTGTCTCTCGATGTCTTGCGATATCTTGCGATGTCTTGTCTTGCGATGTCTTGTCTTGCGATGTCTTTTCTTGCGATGTCTTGTCTCTCAATGGCTTGTCTTGCGAAGGCTTGTCTTGCGATGTCTTGTCTTGTGATGTCTTGTCTTGCGATGTCTTCTCATGTCTTGCGATGTCTTGTCTTGCGATGTCTTCTCATGTCTTTCGATGTCTTGTCTCTCGTGTCTTGTCTCTCGATGTCTTGTCTTGTGATGTCTTTTCTTGCAGTGTCTTGTCTTGTGATATCTTCTGATGTCTTGTCTTGCGATGTCTTGTGATGTCTTGTCTCGCGATGTCTTGTCTTGCGATATTTTGGGATGTCTTGTCTTGCGAAATGTCTTGTCTTGCGATGTCTTGTCTTGCGATGTCTTGTCTCGCGATGTCTTGTCTCTCGATGTCTTGTCTTGCGATGGCTTGTCTTGCGATGTCTTGTCTTACGGTGTCTTGTCTTACGATATTTTGGGATGTCTTGTCTTGCGATGTCTTTTCCTACAATGTCTTGCCTTGTGATGTCTTGTCTTGCGATGTCTTTTCTTTCAATGTCTTCTCATGTCTTGCGATGTCTTTTCTTGCGATGTCTTGTCTCTCGATGTCTTGTCTTTTGGTGTCTTGTCTCTCGATGTCTTGTCTTGCGATGTCTTGTCTTACGATATTTTGGGATGGCTTGTCTTGCGATGTCTTTTCCTACAATGTCTTGCCTTGAGATGTCTTGTTTTGCGATGTCTTGTCTTGCGATGTCTTGTCTTGCGATGTTTTGTCTTGCGATGTCTTGTCTTGCGATGTCTTTTCTCTCGATGTCTTGTCTTGCGATTTCTTGTCTCTCGATGTCTTGTCTCTCGATGTCTTGTCTCTTGATGTCTTTTCTTGCAGTGTCTTGTCTTGCAATGTCTTTTCTTGTGATGTCTTGTCTTTCGATGTCTTCTCATGTCTTGCGATGTCTTTTCTGCGATGTTGTCTCTCGATGTCTTGTCTTGCGTTGTCTTGTCTTGCGGTGTCTTGTCTTGCGATATCTTGTCTCTCGACGTCTTGTGTTGCGATGTCTTGTCTTGTGATGTCTTCTCATATCTTGGGATGTCTTTTATTGCGATGTGTTGTCTCTCGATGTCTTGTCTCTCGATGTCTTGTCTCTCAATATCTTGTCTGTCAATGTCTTGTCTCTCAATGTCTTGTCTCTCGATGTCTTGTGTTGCGATGTATTCTCATGTCTTGGGATGTCTTTTATTGCGATGTCTTGTCTCTCGATGGCTTGTCTCTCGATGGCTTGTCCCTCGATGGCTTGTCTTGCGATGGCTTGTCTCGTGATGGCTTGTCTCTCGATGTCTTGTCTTGCGATGTCTTGTCTTGCGGTGTCTTGTCTTACGATATTTTGGGATGTCTTGTCTTGCGATGTCTTTTCCTACAATGTCTTGCCTTGAGATGGCTGGTCTTGCAATGGCTTTTCTCTCGATGTCTTGTCTTGCGATGTCTTGTCTTGCGATGTCTTCTCTCTCGATGTCTTGTCTTGCGATGTCTTGTCTTGCGATGTCTTGTCTCTCGATGTCTTGCGATATCTTGCGATGTCTTGTCTTGCGATGTCTTGTCTTGCGATGTCTTTTCTTGCGATGTCTTGTCTCTCAATGGCTTGTCTTGCGAAGGCTTGTCTTGCGATGTCTTGTCTTGTGATGTCTTGTCTTGCGATGTCTTCTCATGTCTTGCGATGTCTTGTCTTGCGATGTCTTCTCATGTCTTTCGATGTCTTGTCTCTCGTGTCTTGTCTCTCGATGTCTTGTCTTGTGATGTCTTTTCTTGCAGTGTCTTGTCTTGTGATATCTTCTGATGTCTTGTCTTGCGATGTCTTGTGATGTCTTGTCTCGCGATGTCTTGTCTTGCGATATTTTGGGATGTCTTGTCTTGCGAAATGTCTTGTCTTGCGATGTCTTGTCTTGCGATGTCTTGTCTCGCGATGTCTTGTCTCTCGATGTCTTGTCTTGAGATGTCTTGCCTTGCGATGTTTTGTCTTGCAATGTCTTGTCTTGCGAGGTCTTGTCTTGCGATGTCTTACACTGTCTTGTCTTGCGGTGTCTTGTCTTGCGATGTCTTACACTGTCTTGTCTTGCGGTGTCTTGTCTTGCAGTGTCTTGTCTTGCGATATCTTGTCTCTCGACGTCTTGTGTTGCGATGTCTTGTCTTTTGATGTCTTCTCATATCTTGGGATGCCTTTTATTGCGATGTCTTGTCTCTCGATGTCTTGTCTCTCAATGTCTTGTCTTGTGGTGCCTTTTCTTCCAGTGTCTTGTTTTGCGATGTCTTTTCTTGCAGCATCTTGTCTTGCGATATCTTGTGATGTCTTGTCTCTCGATGTCTTGTCTCTCGATGTCTTGTCTCTTGATGTCTTGTCTCTCGATGTCTTGTCTTGCGATGTCTTTTCTTTCAATGTCTTCTCATGTCTTGCGATGTCTTTTCTTGTGATGTCTTGTCTCTCGATGTCTTGTCTTTTGGTATCTTGTCTTGCGATGTCTTGTCTTGCGATGTCTTGTCTTGTGGTGTCTTGTCTTACGGTATTTTGGGATGTCTTGTCTCGTGATGGCTTGTCTCGTGATGGCTTGTCTCTCGATGTCTTGTCTTGCGATGTCTTTTCCTACAATGTCTTGCCTTGAGATGGCTGGTCTTGCAATGGCTTTTCTCTCGATGTCTTGTCTTGCGATGTCTTGTCTTGCGATGTCTTCTCTCTCGATGTCTTGTCTTGCGATGTCTTGTCTTGCGACGTCTTGTCTCTCGATGTCTTGCGATATCTTGCGATGTCTTGTCTTGCGATGTCTTGTCTTGCGATGTCTTTTCTTGCGATGTCTTGTCTCTCAATGGCTTGTCTTGCGAAGGCTTGTCTTGCGATGTCTTTTCTTGTGATGTCTTGTCTTGTGATGTCTTGTCTTGCGATGTCTTCTCATGTCTTGCGATGTCTTGTCTTGCGATGTCTTCTCATGTCTTTCGATGTCTTGTCTCTCGTGTCTTGTCTCTCGATGTCTTGTCTTGCGATGTCTTTTCTTGCAGTGTCTTGTCTTGTGATGTCTTCTGATGTCTTGTCTTGCGATGTCTTGTCTCGTGATGTCTTGTCTCGCGATGTCTTGTCTTGCGATATTTTGGGATGTCTTGTCTTGCGAAATGTCTTGTCTTGCGATGTCGTCTCTCGATGTCTTGTCTTGCAATGTCTTGTCTTGCGATGTCTTGCCTTGCGATGTCTTGTCTCTCGATGTCTTGTCTCTCGATGTCTTGTCTCTCGATGTCTTGCCTTGCGATGTTTTGTCTTGCAATGTCTTGTCTTGCGAGGTCTTGTCTTGCGATGTCTTACACTGTCTTGTCTTGCGGTGTCTTGTCTTGCGATGTCTTACACTGTCTTGTCTTGCTGTGTCTTGTCTTGCAGTGTCTTGTCTTGTGATATCTTGTCTCCCGACGTCTTGTGTTGCGATGTCTTGTATTTTGATGTCTTCTCATATCTTGGGATGCCTTTTATTGCGATGTCTTGTCTCTCGATGTCTTGTCTCTCGATGTCTTGTCTCTCAATGTCTTGTCTCTCAATGTCTTGTCTTGTGGTGTCTTTTCTTCCAGTGTCTTGTTTTGCGATGTCTTTTCTTGCAGTGTCTTGTATTGCAATATCTTGTGATTTCTTGTCTTGCAATGTCTTTTCTTGCAATGTCTTGTCTCTCGATGTCTTGTCTCTCGATGTCTTGTCTCTTGATGTCTTGTCTCTCGATGTCTTGTCTTGCGATGTCTTTTCTTGCAGCATCTTGTCTTGCGATATCTTGTGATGTCTTGTCTTGCGATGTCTTTTCTTGCAATGTCTTGTCTCTCGATGTCTTGTCTCTCGATGTCTTGTCTCTCGATGTCTTGTCTTGCGATGTCTTTTCTTTCAATGTCTTCTCATGTCTTGCGATGTCTTGTCTCTCGATGTCTTGTCTTTTGGTATCTTGTCTTGCGATGTCTTGTCTTGCGATGTCTTGTCTTGTGGTGTCTTGTCTTACGGTATTTTGGGATGGCTTGTCTTGCGATGTCTTTTCCTACAATGTCTTTCCTTGAGATGTCTTGGCTTGCAATGTCTTACGATGTCTTGTCTTGCGATGCCTTGTCTCTCTATGTCTTGCGATGTCTTGCCTTGCGATGTCTTGTCTTGCGATGTCTTGTCTTGCGATGTCTTACGATGTCTTGTCTTGCGATGCCTTGTCTCTCTATGTCTTGCGATGTCTTGCCTTGCGATGTCTTGTCTTGCGATGTTTTGTCTTGCGATGTCTTGTCTCTCGATGTCTTGTCTTGCGATTTCTTGTCTCTCGAGGTCTTGTCTCTTGATGTCTTTTCTTGCAGTGTCTCGTCTTGCAAAATCTTCTGATGTCTTGTCTTGCAATGTCTTTTCTTGTGATGTCTTGTCTTTCGATGTCTTCTCATGTCTTGCGATGTCTTTTCTGCGATGTTGTCTCTCGATGTCTTGTCTCTCGATGTCTTGTCTTTTGGTGTCTTGTCTTTTGGTGTCTTGTCTCTCGATGTCTTGTCTCTCGATGTCTTGTCTCTCGATGTCTTGTCTCTCGATGTCTTGTCTCTCGATGTCTTGTCTTGCGGTGTCTTGTCTTGCGTTGTCATGTCTTGCGGTGTCTTGTCTTGCGATATCTTGTCTCTTGACGTCTTGTGTTGCGATGTCTTGTCTTCTCATATCTTGGGATGTCTTTTATTGCGATGTGTTGTCTCTCGATGTCTTGTCTCTCGATGTCTTGTCTCTCGATGTCTTGTCTCTCGATGTCTTGTCTCTCGATGTCTTGTCTCTCGATGTCTTGTCTTGCGATGTCTTTTCTTTCAATGTCTTCTCATGTCTTGCGATGTCTTTTCTTGCGATGTCTTGTCTCTCGATGTCTTGTCTTTTGGTATCTTGTCTTGCGATGTCTTGTCTTGCGATGTCTTGTCTTGTGGTGTCTTGTCTTACGGTATTTTGGGATGGCTTGTCTTGCGATGTCTTTTCCTACAATGTCTTTCCTTGAGATGTCTTGTCTTGCGATGTCTTACGATGTCTTGTCTTGCGATGCCTTGTCTCTCTATGTCTTGCGATGTCTTGCCTTGCGATGTCTTGTCTTGCGATGTTTTGTCTTGCGATGTCTTGTCTCTCGATGTCTTGTCTTGCGATTTCTTGTCTCTCGAGGTCTTGTCTCTTGATGTCTTTTCTTGCAGTGTCTCGTCTTGCAAAATCTTCTGATGTCTTGTCTTGCAATGTCTTTTCTTGTGATGTCTTGTCTTTCGATGTCTTCTCATGTCTTGCGATGTCTTTTCTGCGATGTTGTCTCTCGATGTCTTGTCTCTCGATGTCTTGTCTTTTGGTGTCTTGTCTCTCGATGTCTTGTCTCTCGATGTCTTGTCTTGCGGTGTCTTGTCTTGCGTTGTCTTTTCTTGCGTTGTCATGTCTTGCGGTGTCTTGTCTTGCGATATCTTGTCTCTTGACGTCTTGTGTTGCGATGTCTTGTCTTCTCATATCTTGGGATGTCTTTTATTGCGATGTGTTGTCTCTCGATGTCTTGTCTCCTGATGTCTTGTGTTGCGATGTATTCTCATGTCTTGGGATGTCTTTTATTGCGATGTCTTGTCTCTCGATGGCTTGTCTCTCGATGGCTTGTCGCTCGATGGCTTGTCTTGCGATGGCTTGTCTCGTGATGGCTTGTCTCTCGATGTCTTGTCTTGCGATGTCTTCTCTCTCGATGTCTTGTCTTGCAATGTCTTGTCTTGTTATATCTTGTGATGTGATGTCTTGTCTTGCAATGTCTTTTCTTGCAATGTCTTGTCTTGCGATGTCTTGTCTTACGATATTTTGGGATGTCTTGTCTTGCAATGTCTTTTCCTACAATGTCTTGCCTTGAGATGTCTTGTCTTGCGATGTTTTGTCTTGCGATGTCTTACGATGTCTTGTCATACAATGTCTTGTCTTGCAATGTCTTACCTTGTGATGTCTTGTCTTTCGATGTCTTCTCATGTCTTGCGATGTCTTTTCTTGCGATGTCTTGTCTCTCGATATCTTGACTCTCGATGTCTTGTCTTGCAATGGCTTGTCTTGTGATGTCTTGTCTCTCAATGTCTTGACTCTCGATGTCTTGTCTTGCGTTGTCTTGTCTTGCGTTGTCTTGTCTTGCGGTGTCTTGTCTTGCGATGTCTTGTCTCTCGATGTCTTGTCTTGCGGTGTCTTGTCTTGCGTTGTCTTTTCTTGCGTTGTCATGTCTTGCGGTGTCTTGTCTTGCGATATCTTGTCTCTTGACGTCTTGTGTTGCGATGTCTTGTCTTCTCATATCTTGGGATGTCTTTTATTGCGATGTGTTGTCTCTCGATGTCTTGTCTCCCGATGTCTTGTGTTGCGATGTATTCTCATGTCTTGGGATGTCTTTTATTGCGATGTCTTGTCTCTCGATGGCTTGTCGCTCGATGGCTTGTCGCTCGATGGCTTGTCTTGCGATGGCTGGTCTTGCAATGGCTTGTCTCTCGATGTCTTGTCTTGCGATGTCTTCTCTCTCGATGTCTTGTCTTGCAATGTCTTGTCTTGTTATATCTTGTGATGTGATGTCTTGTCTTGCAATGTCTTTTCTTGCAATGTCTTGTCTTGCGATGTCTTGTCTTACGATATTTTGGGATGTCTTGTCTTGCAATGTCTTTTCCTACAATGTCTTGCCTTGAAATGTCTTGTCTTGCGATGTTTTGTCTTGCGATGTCTTACGATGTCTTGTCATACAATGTCTTGTCTTGCGATGTCTTACCTTGTGATGTCTTGTCTTTCGATGTCTTCTCATGTCTTGCGATGTCTTTTCTTGCGGTGTCTTGTCTCTCGATATCTTGTCTCCCGATGTCTTGTGTTGCGATGTCTTGTCTTCTCATATCTTGGGATGTCTTTTATTGCGATGTGTTGTCTCTCGATGTCTTGTCTCCCGATGTCTTGTGTTGCGATGTATTCTCATGTCTTGGGATGTCTTTTATTGCGATGTCTTGTCTCTCGATGGCTTGTCTCTCGATGGCTTGTCGCTCGATGGCTTGTCTTGCGATGGCTTGTCTCGTGATGGCTTGTCTCTCGATGTCTTGTCTTGCGATGTCTTGTCTTGCGGTGTCTTGTCTTACGATATTTTGGGATGTCTTGTCTTGCAATGTCTTTTCCTACAATGTCTTGCCTTGAGATGGCTGGTCTTGCAATGGCTTGTCTCTCGATGTCTTGTCTTGCGATGTCTTCTCTCTCGATGTCTTGTCTTGCAATGTCTTGTCTTGTTATATCTTGTGATGTGATGTCTTGTCTTGCAATGTCTTTTCTTGCAATGTCTTGTCTTGCGATGTCTTGTCTTACGATATTTTGGGATGTCTTGTCTTGCAATGTCTTTTCCTACAATGTCTTGCCTTGAGATGTCTTGTCTTGCGATGTTTTGTCTTGCGATGTCTTACGATGTCTTGTCATACAATGTCTTGTCTTGCGATGTCTTACCTTGTGATGTCTTGTCTTTCGATGTCTTCTCATGTCTTGCGATGTCTTTTCTTGCGATGTCTTGTCTCTCGATATCTTGACTCTCGATGTCTTGTCTTGCAATGGCTTGTCTTGTGATGTCTTGTCTCTCAATGTCTTGACTCTCGATGTCTTGTCTTGCGTTGTCTTGTCTTGCGTTGTCTTGTCTTGCGGTGTCTTGTCTTGCGGTGTCTTGTCTTGCGGTGTCTTGTCTTGCGATATCTTGTCTCTCGACGTCTTGTGTTGCGATGTCTTGTCTTGTGATGTCTTCTCATATCTTGGGATGTCTTTTATTGCGATGTCTTGTCTCTCGATGGCTTGTCTCTCGAAGGCTTGTCTCTCGACGGCTTGTCTCTCGATGGCTTGTCGTCTTGCGATGGCTTGTCTCGCGATGGCTTGTCTCTCAATGTCTTGTCTTGCGATGTCTTGCCTTGCGATGTCTTGTCTTACGATATTTTGGGATGTCTTGTCTTGCGATGTCTTTTCCTACAATGTCTTGCCTTGAGATGGCTGGTCTTGCAATGGCTTGTCTCTCGATGTCTTGTCTTGCGATGTCTTGTCCCGCGATGTCTTGCGATATCTTGTGAAGTCTTGTCTTGTGAAGTCTTGTCTTGTGATATCTTGTGATGTGATGTCTTTTCTTGCAATGTCTTGTCCTACGATATTTTGGGATGTCTTGTCTTGCGATGTCTTGTCTTGCGATGTTTTGTCTTGCGATGTCTTACGATGTCTTGTCTTGCGATGTCTTGTCTCTCTATGTCTTGTCTTGCGATGTTTTGTCTTGCGATGTCTTGTCTCTCGAAGTCTTGTCTTGCGATTTCTTGTCTCTCGATGTCTTGTGTCTCGATGTCTTTTCTTGCAGTGTCTTGTCTTGCGATATCTTGTGATGTCTTGTCTTGCGATGTCTTTTCTTGTGATGTCTTGTCTTTCGATGTGTTCTCATGTCTTGCAATGTCTTTTCTTGTGATGTCTTGTCTCTCGATGTCTTGTCTCTCGATGTCTTGTCTTGCGATGGCTTTTCTTGTGATGTCTTATCTCTCGATGTCTTGTCTCTCGATGTCTTGTCTTGCGATGTCTTGTCTCTCGATGTCTTGTCTTTTTGTGTCTTGTCTCTCGATGTCTTTTCTTGCGGTGTCTTGTCTTTCGGGGTCTTGTCTCTCGACGTCTTGTGTTGCGATGTCTTGACTTGTGATGTCTGCTCATATCTTGAGATGTCTTTTATTGCGATGTGTTGTCTCTCGATGGCTTGTCTCTTGATGGCTTGTGTCTTGATGCCTTGTCTCTCGATGTCTTGTCTCTCGATGTCTTGTCTTGCGGTGTCTTGTGTTGCGATGTATTCTCATGTCTTGGGATGTCTTTTATTGCAATGTCTTGTCTCTCGATGGCTTGTCTTGCGATGGCTTGTCTTTCGATGTCTTGTCTTGCGATGTCTTGTCTTGCGGTGTCTTGTCTTACGATATTTTGGGATGTCTTGTCTTGCGATGTCTTTTCCTACAATGTCTTGCCTTGAGATGTCTTGTCTTGCGATGTCTTATGATGTCTTGTCATGCAATGTCTTGTCTTGCGATGTCTTGCCTTGTGATGTCTTGTCTTTCGATGTCTTCTCATGTCTTGCAATGTCTTTTCTTGCGATGTCTTGTCTCTCGATATCTTGACTCTCAATGTCTTGTCTTGCAATGGCTTGTCTTGTGATGTCTTGTCTTGTGATGTCTTGTCTTGTGATGTCTTGTCCCTCAATGTCTTGACTCTCGATGTCTTGTCTTGCGTTGTCTTGTCTTGCGTTGTCTTGTCTTGCGGTGTCTTGTCTTGCGATATCTTGTCTCTCGACGTCTTGTGTTGTGATGTCTTGTCTTGTGATGTCTTCTCATATCTTGGGATGTCTTTTATTGCGATGTCTTGTCTCTCGATGGCTTATCTCTCGAAGGCTTGTCTCTCGACGGCTTGTCTCTCGATGGCTTGTCTCGCGATGGCTTGTCTCGCGATGGCTTGTCTCTCGATGTGTTGTCTTGCGATGTCTTGTCTTACGATATTTTGGGATGTCTTGTCTTGCGATGTCTTTTCCTACAATGTCTTGCCTTGAGATGGCTGGTCTTGCAATGGCTTGTCTCTCGATGTCTTGTCTTGCGATGTCTTGTCTCTCGATGTCTTGTCTTGCGATTTCTTGTCTTGCGATGTCTTGTCTCGCGATGTCTTGCGATATCTTGTGAAGTCTTGTCTTGTGAAGTCTTGTCTTGTGATATCTTGTGATGTGATGTCTTTTCTTGCAATGTCTTGTCTTACGATATTTTGGGATGTCTTGTCTTGCGATGTCTTTTCCTACAATGTCTTGCCTTGAGATGTCTTGTCTTGCAATGTTTTGTCTTGCGATGTCTTACGATGTCTTGTCTTGCGATGTCTTGTCTCTCTATGTCTTGTCTTGCGATGTCTTGGCTTGCGATGTTTTGTCTTGCGATGTCTTGTCTCTCAAAGTCTTGTCTTGCGATTTCTTGTCTCTCGATGTCTTGTGTCTCGATGTCTTTTCTTGCAGTGTCTTGTCTTGCGATATCTTGAGATGTCTTGTCTTGCGATGTCTTTTCTTGTGATGTCTTGTCTTTCGATGTCTTCTCATGTCTTGCAATGTCTTTTCTTGTGATGTCTTGTCTCTCGATGTCTTGTCTCTCGATGTCTTGTCTTGCGATGGCTTGTCTTGTGATGTCTTATCTCTCGATGTCTTGTCTCTCGATGTCTTGTCTTGCGATGTCTTGTCTCTCGATGTCTTGTCTCTCAATGTCTTGTCTCTCGATGTCTTTTCTTGCGGTGTCTTGTCTTTCGGTGTCTTGTCTCTCGACGTCTTGTTGTTGCGATGTCTTGTCTTGTGATGTCTTCTCATATCTTGAGATGTCTTTTATTGCGATGTGTTGTCTCTCGATGGCTTGTCTCTCGATGGCTTGTCTCTTGATGCCTTGTCTCTCGATGTCTTGTCTCTCGATGTCTTGTCTCTCGATGTCTTGTCTTGCGGTGTCTTGTGTTGCGATGTATTCTCATGTCTTGGGATGTCTTTTATTGCGATGTCTTGTCTCTCGATGGCTTGTCTTGCGATGGCTTGTCTCTCGATGTCTTGTCTTGCGATGTCATGTCTTGCGGTGTCTTGTCTTACGATATTTTGGGATGTCTTGTCTTGCGATGTCTTTTCCTACAATGTCTTGCCTTGAGATGGCTGGTCTTGCAATGGCTTGTCTCTCGATGTCTTGTCTTGCGATGTCTTGTCTCTCGATGTCTTGTCTCTCGATGTCTTGTCTTGCGATGTCTTGTCTTGCGATGTCTTGTCTCGCGATATCTTGTCTCTCGACGTCTTGCGATATCTTGTCTTGTTATAGCTTGTGATGTGATGTCTTGTCTTGCAATGTCTTTTCTTGCAATGTTTTGTCTTGCGATGTCTTGTCTTACGATATTTGGGGATGTCTTGTCTTGCGATGTCTTTTCCTACAATGTCTTGCCTTGAGATGTCTTGTCTTGCGATGTTTTGTCTTGCGATGTCTTACGATGTCTTGTCATGCGATGTCTTGCCTTGCGATGTCTTGTCTTTCGATGTCTTCTCATGTCTTGCAATGTTTTTTCTTGCGATGTCTTGTATCTCGATATCTTGTCTCTCAATGTCTTGTCTTGCAATGGCTTGTCTTGTGATGTCTTGTCTCTCGATGTCTTGTCTTGCGGTGTCTTGTCTTGCGTTGTCTTGTCTTGCGGTGTCTTGTCTTGCGGTGTCTTGTCTTGCGGTGTCTTGTCTCTCGACGTCTTGTGTTGCGATGTCTTGTCTTGTGATGTCTTCTCATATCTTGGGATGTCTTTTATTGCGATGTGTTGTCTCTCCATGGCTTGTCTTGCGATGTCTTGTCTCTCAATGTCTTGCCTTGCGGTGTCTTGTGTTGCGATGTATTCTCATATCTTGGGATGTCTTTTATTGCGATGTCTTGTCTCTCGATGGCTTGTCTCTCGATGGCTTGTCTTGCGATGGCTTGTCTTGCGATGTCTTGTCTTGCGATGTGTTGTCTTGCGATGTCTTGTCTTACGATATTTTGGGATGTCTTGTCTTGCAATGTCTTTTCCTACAATGTCTTGTCTTGAGATGGCTGGTCTTGCAATGGCATGTCTCTCGATGTCTTGTCTTGCTATGTCTTGTCTCTCGATGTCTTGTCTTGCTATGTCTTGTCTTGTGATGTCTTGTCTCTCAATGTCTTGTCTTACGATGTCTTGTGATATCTTGTGAAGTCTTGTCTTGTGAAGTCTTGTCTTGTGATATCTTGTGATGTCTTGTCTTGCGATGTCTTTTCTTGCAATGTCTTGTCTTGCGATTTCTTGCGATGTCTTGTTTCTCGATGTCTTGTCTTGCGATATCTTGCAAAGTCTAATCTTGCGATGTCTTTTCTTGCAGTGTCCCTTCTTGCGATGTCTTTTCTTGCGATATTTTGTAATGTCTTGTCTTGCAATGTCTTTTCTTGTGATGTCTTGTCTCTCGATGTTTTGTCTTGTGATGGCTTGTCTTGCGATATCTTGTGATGTCTTGTCTCGCGATGTCTTTTCTTGCAATGTCTTGTCTCTCGATGTCTTTTCTTGCAATTTCTTGCGATGTCTTGTCTCTCGATGTCTTGTCTTGGGATGTCTTTTCTTGCGATGTCTTGTCCTGCGATATAGTCTTGCGATGTCTTTTCTTGTGATGTCTTGTCTTGCGATGTTGTGTCTTGCAATGTCTTACGATGTCTTGTCTTGCGATGTCTTGTCTTGCGATGTCTTGTCTCTCTATGTCTTGTCTTGCGATGTCTTGCCTTGCGGTGTCTTGTCTTAAGATGTCTTGTCTTGCGATGGCTTGTCTTTTGATGTCTTGTCTTGCGATGGCTTGTCTTTCGGTATCCTGCGATGTCTTGTCTCTCGATGTTTGCGATATCTTGCGATATCTTGTCTTGCGATTTCTTTTCTTGCAATGTCTTGTCTTGCGATTTCTTGCGATGTCTTTTCTCTCGATGTCTTTTCTTGCGATATCTTGTCTCTCGATGTCTTGTCTTGCGATGTCTTTTCTTGCAGTGTCTTGTCTTGCGATGTTTTGTCTTGCGATATCTTGTGATGTCTTGTCTCGCGATATCTTGTGATGTCTTGTCTCGCGATATCTTGTGATGTCTTGTCTCACGATGTCTTTTCTTGCAATGTCTTGTCTCTCGATGTCTTTTCTTGCAATTTCTTGTCTCTCGATGTCTTGTCTTGTGATGTCTTTTCTTGCGATGTCTTTTCTTGCGATGTCTTGTCCTGCGATATCTTGTCTTGCTATGTCTTCTTATGTCTTGCGATGTCTTGTCTCTCTGTGTCTTGTCTCTCGATGTCTTTTCTTGTGATGTCTTGTCTCTCGATGTCTTGTCTCTCGATGTCTTGTGTTGCGATGTCTTGTCTCTATGTCTTGTCTCTCGATGTCTTGTCTTGCAATGACTTGTCTTGTGATGGCTTGCAATGTCTTGTCTCTCGATGTCTTGTCTCTCGATGTCTTGTCTTGCGATGTCTTGTCTCTATGTCTTGTCTCTCGATGTCTTGTCTCTCGATGTCTTGTCTCTCGATGTCTTGTCTTTTGGTGTCTTGTCTTGTGATTTCTTGTCTTGCCATGCCTTGTCTTGCGATATCTTGCGATGTCATGTCTTGTGATGTCTTGTCTCCCGATGTCTTGTCTTGCGATGTCTTGTCTCTCGATGACTTGTCTTGCGATGGCTTCTCTTGTAATGTCTTGTCTTGCGATGTCTTCTCATGTCTTGCGATGTCTTTTCTTGCTATTTCTTGTTTCTCAATGTCTTGTCTTGCGATTTCTTGTCTTTCGGTGTCTTGTCTTGCGATGGCTTCTTTTGCGATGTCTTTTCTTGTGATGTCTTGTCTCTCGATGTCTTGTCTTGCGATGGCTTCTCTTGCGATGTCTTGTCTTGCGATGTCTTTTCTTGCGATGTCTTTTCTTGCGATGTCTTGTCTCTCGATGTCTTGTCTTGCGATGGCTTGTCTTGCGATGACTTGTCTTGCGATGACTTGTGATGTCTTGTCTTGCGATGTCTTTTCTTGCAATGTCTTGTCTCTCGAGGTCTTTTCTTGCAATTCCTTGTCTCTCGATGTCTTGTCTTGCGATATCTTGTCTTGCGATGTCTTCTCATGTCTTGCGATGTCTTGTCTTGCGATGTCTTGTCTTGCGATGTCTTCTCATGTCTTGCGATGTCTTCTCATGTCTTGCGATGTCTTCTCATGTCTTGCGATGTCTTCTCATGTCTTGCAATGTCTTTTCTTGCTATTTCTTTTCTCTCTATGTCTTGTGTTGCGATGGCTTGTGTTGCGATGGCTTGTCTTGCGATGTCACACAGCATCAGTACCAAAACATTAAAAGTTTCGTGGACCAGGTCAGGGGTACTTTAACCACTTCAGGATTCTGCGTACGCATATATACGCCCCTGAATCCTGAAGTGGATTCCATGGAAACGGCCGCTCGCATGAGCGGCCGTTCCATGTCAGCTCACGGAGGGTGTCTCCGTGAACACCCTGCGAGCCGATTGGCGGCTCGCAGGGTAAATGTAAACACACGGGGAAGATCTTCCCCGGTGTTTATATGTATACGGCGCGGCTGCGCAGCAGCGCCGTAGAGGAGATTGGCGATCCCCGGCCTCTGATTGGCCGGGGATCGCCGGCATCTGATAGGCTAAAGCCTATCCCATCAGGCGCAGGACGGAAATCCGTCCTGCGCCGCTCACAGGGGGAGGGAGAGGGAGGGAAGGAGGCCAGGAAGCGCTGCGGAGGGGGGCTTTGAAGAGCCCCCCCCGCAAGCAGCCAACGGCGATCAGACCCCCCCAGCAGGACATCCCCCTAGTGGGGAAAAAAGGGGGGAAGTCTGATCGGCCTGGCTGCAACCTGATCTGTGCTGTGGGCTGGAGAGCCCACGCAGCACAGATCAGCACAAAATAGCGTGGTACAGAAGTGGTTAAAGAGGACCTCCATCCAGAAAATAAAAATCAGTCAGCGCTGCTGTAATGAAAAGTTATATTTACCTCTGGAGTCTCGTCCCACGAAGCCGCCCTGAAGTCCCTGCACCACTCCACTTCTGCCACTTGGCCTCTCTCTCCTCTGAGAAAAAAACGCCAAGCTATTTACTGCAGTAAATAGCTTGGCGTTTTATCTCGGAGGAGAGAGGTAGGCGGGGCCAAGAGGCGGAAGCATAGTGATGTGGGGACTTTGAGGCGGCTTTGTGGGACGAGACTCCGGAGGTAAATATAAACTGTTCATTACAGCAGCGCTGATTGATTTGTATTTTCTGCATGGAGGTCCCCTTTTAGGTTACCCTTAAAGAGACTCCGTAACAAAAATTGCATCCTGTTTTTTATCATCCTACAAGTTCCAAAAGCTATTCTAATGTGTTCTGGCTTACTGCAGCACGTTCTACTATCACCATCTCTGTAATAAATCAACTTATCTCTCTCTTGTCAGACTTGTCAGCCTGTGTCTGGAAGGCTGCCAAGTTCTTCAGTGTTGTGGTTCTGTGATGCATCTCCCCCCTCCAGGCCCCTCTCTGCACACTGCCTGTGTATTATTTAGATTAGGGAAGCTTCTCTCTTCTCTCTTATCTTTTACAAGCTGGATAAATCCTCCTCTGACCTGGCTGGACTTTCACATACTGAGAAATTACATACAGGCAGAGCTGTCTGCACTCTGCAGGAAGAAACAGCCTGACACTTCAGTGGAAGATAGCTGCAGGGGGAAAGAAACACACAAATAATCTCTTGAGATTCAAAAGGAAGGGTGTATACAGCCTGCTTGTGTATGGATGTATTTTCTATGTGTGGACATACTGTACATCAACCTACTTCCTGTTTTGGTGGCCATTTTGTTTGTTTATAAACAAACTTTTTAAAACAGTTTTTAACCACTTTTAATGCGGCGAGGAGCGGCGAAATTGTGACAGAGGGTAATAGGAGATGTCCCCTAACGCACTGGTATGTTTACTTTTGTGCGATTTTAACAATACAGATTCTCTTTAAAGGGAACCTTAACTGTGGAATGGAAAAAAGTTTCACTTACCTGGGGCTTTCCCAAGCCCCCTGCAGCCGTCCTGTGCCCTCGCAGCTCCTCAAGTGTCATCCGGTCCTCCGCTGCGGCTTAGTTTCGCTTTCGGCCGACTGCCAGTCGGCTCCCGGCAACGCGTCCTATTGTTCGCCTTCCCCGCTGTCAAGCGCTTCATGCAAGCGTACTTCACCTGCACATGACACGCTTGACAGCGGGGAAGGCGAACAATAGGATGCGTTGCCGGGAGCCGACTGGCAGTCGGACGAAAATTAAACTAAGCCGCAGCGGGGGACCGGATGACACCTGAGGAGCTGCGCTGGCACAGGACGGCTGCAGGGGGCTTGGGAAAGCCCCAGGTAAGTAAAACTTTTTTTCCATTCCACAGTTAAGGTTCCCTTTAACTGTATGAAAGAAGAAAAAAAAAGGTTAACTTCCCTGGGACATCTACCAGCCCCCTGCAGCTGCCCTGTGCCCGCATCGGGACAAACCCATCCTCTGGCGCCCCAGAGCACCCTACTTTTGTTCTAGTGAGCGCCTCTGGTCCACTCGCCTCCTAATCGCGCTCCCATGGACGGGTGCACTCTGCGGATTTGCAGCACTAAAAAATCTCTACTGCACAGAGATGGGAGCGTTATTGAGGAGTCGCACATGCGTAGTGGCCAGTCAGTCTGGAAGAAGATCGCTGAGGGGGACTGGAGGGCAGCTTAGTGACAGCGTGGGCACAGGGCAGCTGCAGGGGGCTGGTAGAATCCCCAGGTAAGTTAAACCTGTTTTGATTTTTTTTTTTTTTTTTTACTTTATAAGGTTCCCTTTAACTCACCTCTCCAGGTTCACAGTGCACACAAGCATATGACTGTAGGCGGAGCTTAACACCCGTTGGAAGCGGGGCTTATTGTGGACTAGTGGGGGGCAGGGCTGCAGTTCGAGTTAGAGGCGGAGCTTTGCAGGGCCCCGGAGTCGCTTTGTAAGGGGACATTGTGGTCAATGACCGCTGCTCAGGGTAAAGTCCAGCTCAGGATAAACACCCTGACCATGTATATTTGCTAGCAAAAGGAATTCAAGGCAGTTTTTTTTTTATGTAATCGATCAGCCCAGGATGGGTGCCATAAACACATTTCTGTTAATAGAAATCTAATTCTGTCGTCTCCATCCTACCTCACTGTGTCATTCCTGCTATCAGCCGCTAGGGGGAGCTCCGGGATATAACTGCTTGTTCCTTTTTGGAGCTTCTGCCGGAGAATGTCGGGGCTGAGAGCTCCTGGCTATCGGGCGTACAGAGAGAGAGAAGCCGCACGTCTGTCTCCGATGCTGTCGCCGCTCCGTCTGCGAGGAG
This sequence comes from Hyperolius riggenbachi, assembly GCF_040937935.1. Lineage (NCBI taxonomy): Eukaryota > Metazoa > Chordata > Amphibia > Anura > Hyperoliidae > Hyperolius > Hyperolius riggenbachi. Next base: position 215,709,123 of record NC_090655.1, read on the forward strand.
GAGGAGTGCCGGGGTGACGTCATAGCAGCTATTGTGAGGCACGAGTGCAGGTGGGCCTGACGTATAGCGCTGAGGATGACACCTGCAGTGACACGTGACCAGGGGATACAGAGAGAGGCCGCACGTCTGTCTCTAATGCTGACGCACTCCGTCTGTGAAGAAAATGCGTGCCGGGGTGACGTCATGGCAGCTATTGTGAGGCACGAGTGCAGATGGGCCTGACGTATACCGTTGAGGATGGCACCTGCAGTGACACGTGACCACGCCCCTCTGCTATTGCTGTGCCATGCTAGTGGATGGAGGTGAGGCATTATGTGCACCAGGGAAAGGTGAGGGAGCGTGTGCTGCGCTGTATATACTGCTGCACATGCATCATGCAGTTATGTACTCAGTGAAGTGCAAATGCCTATCCATACTCAAGCTTGGGACACACATCCAATTTTGATTGGTCAATCATTGGCCAATTTTTATCACTGCCATGTCGTATGAGAGGCTTAAGCGGCCCATACACCAAACGATTTTCCCGCTGATATACAGCCGTTTCGATCACAGGGAAATCGTTCCCGTCGACCCATCCGTGCGGAAGATTTTTCTTGATCGCCGGCGTGTCGGGAGTGCGTTGTTAGCGGCGTTCGAATTCCCGACGACCGACGCAATAAAGCGGTAATACATTACCTGCTTCAGCCGGCGCGAGTCCCCTGGTCTTCTTCTCCGCTTCGGGCTCCAGAGCTACACAGAGCTTCTTGTCCCGGCAGGAAGTTTAAACAGTAGAGCGCCCTCTACAGTTTAAACTTCCCCTGGACAGGAAGTTCAGTAGCCGGGGCGGGGCCGGAGCGCTGAAGCCAGTGGGGACTCGCGCCGGCCGGAGCAGGTGATGTATGCGGGGGGGGGGAGGGGGTTAGGGTGGTAGCAGTGGCAGCTCCACAGATTGTGATCGGTTTCAAGCTGAAATCGATTCACAATCTTTTTGCAGTAAAGGTGGCCATACGATCCCTCATCTACCAGCCCCCTGCAGCTGCCCTGTGCCCGCATCGGGACAAACCCATCCTCTGGCGCCCCAGAGCACCCTACTTTTGTTCTAGTGAGCGCCTCTGGTCCACTCGCCTCCTAATCGCGCTCCCATGGACGGGTGCACTCTGCGGATTTGCAGCACTAAAAAATCTCTACTGCACAGAGATGGGAGCGTTATTGAGGAGTCGCACATGCGTAGTGGCCAGTCAGTCTGGAAGAAGATCGCTGAGGGGGACTGGAGGGCAGCTTAGTGACAGCGTGGGCACAGGGCAGCTGCAGGGGGCTGGTAGAATCCCCAGGTAAGTTAAACCTGTTTTGATTTTTTTTTTTTTTTTTTTACTTAATAAGGTTCCCTTTAACTCACCTCTCCAGGTTCACAGTGCACACAAGCATATGACTGTAGGCGGAGCTTAACACCCGTTGGAAGCGGGGCTTATTGTGGACTAGTGGGGGGCAGGGCTGCAGTTCGAGTTAGAGGCAGAGCTTTGCAGGGCCCCGGAGTCGCTTTGTAAGGGGACATTGTGGTCAATGACCGCTGCTCAGGGTAAAGTCCAGCTCAGGATAAACACCCTGACCATGTATATTTGCTAGCAAAAGGAATTCAAGGCAGTTTTTTTTTTATGTAATCGATCAGCCCAGGATGGGTGCCATAAACACATTTCTGTTAATAGAAATCTAATTCTGTCGTCTCCATCCTACCTCACTGTGTCATTCCTGCTATCAGCCGCTAGGGGGAGCTCCGGGATATAACTGCTTGTTCCTTCTTGGAGCTTCTGCCGGAGAATGTCGGGGCTGAGAGCTCCTGGCTATCGGGCGTACAGAGAGAGAGAAGCCGCACGTCTGTCTCCGATGCTGTCGCCGCTCCGTCTGCGAGGAGGAGGAGTGCCGGGGTGACGTCATAGCAGCTATTGTGAGGCACGAGTGCAGGTGGGCCTGACGTATAGCGCTGAGGATGACACCTGCAGTGACACGTGACCAGGGGATACAGAGAGAGGCCGCACGTCTGTCTCTAATGCTGACGCACTCCGTCTGTGAAGAAAATGCGTGCCGGGGTGACGTCATGGCAGCTATTGTGAGGCACGAGTGCAGATGGGCCTGACGTATACCGTTGAGGATGGCACCTGCAGTGACACGTGACCACGCCCCTCTGCTATTGCTGTGCCATGCTAGTGGATGGTAGAGATGAGCTGAAATTTTCGAAATTTCGAACTGCTTTTATTACGAATGCGAAATTTAACATTACGACCCAAATTCGTAATTTCGTAATTAATTTTCAAATCGTAATTTACAATTTCGTAATCGAAATTTCACTCCCATAATTACGAATTTCGTGTGTCCAACCGAAATTTTACTTTTTCACGTTTGTAAGGGTTTGTATCCCTCTAGATGCCTAAAATGAATAGCACAGCCAGCCCGCCAGCCCGCCCTCCTCCTCCTCCTCCTCCTCCTCCTCCTCTCTCTCTCTCTCTCCCCAGAGATCTGTAGTATTTCAAAACCATACTCACATTCATGACATGTCCAGGGATCAAACCCAGGCCAACCACATGGAAGACAGCTATGCTCACCACCATACCACCAAACACACACTAAATAGACTGCTAACCTAAATCTTACTTGTAGACAGTCATATGAGACACATGCTGGGTGCAGGGCTTTGTGATTGGACCATGCGATAGAGTGAGGTGCAAAAATGAAATCATGCCTAGCAGAGGATGGTTTCACAATGCTAAATGCTAGGCTGGCTGTGGTGCAATTGGTTAGTGCGTCTGGCTGGTAACAGCAAGGTTACAGGTTCGATTCCATCCAGGCATGTCTTTTCCTTTTGCGTTCAACAGTTGTCCAAACAGAGCCCCAGATAGCCATGTAGAGTTAGGTCACAGCTAGCCTGGCTGTGGTGCAATTGGTTAGTGTGTCTGGCTGGTAACAGCAAGGTTACAGGTTCGATTCCATCCAGGCATGTCTTTTCCTTTTGAGTTCAACAGTTGTCCAAACACCGAGCACAAAGTTTTGCATGCGTAAAGTTTTACGCACGCAAAATACCCCATGGGGTTCAATGGCGCAGCGCACGCACGCAAAAGGAAAAGACATGCCTGGATGGAATCAAACCTTGCTGTTACCAGCCAGACACACTAACCAATTGCACCACAGCCAGGCTAGCTGTGACCTAACTCTACATGGCTATCTGGGGCTCTGTTGGCTCTGTTTGGACAACTGTTGAACGCAAAAGGAAAAGACATGCCTGGATGGAATTGAACCTGTAACCTTGCTGTTACCAGCCAGACGCACTAACCAATTGCACCACAGCCAGGCTAGCTGTGACCTAACTCTACATGGCTATCTGGGGCTCTGTTGGCTCTGTTTGGACAACTGTTGAACGCAAAAGGAAAAGACATGCCTGGATGGAATCGAACCTGTAACCTTGCTGTTACCAGCCAGACGCACTAACCAATTGCACCACAGCCAGGCTAGCTGTGACCTAACTCTACATGGCTATCTGGGGCTCTGTTGGCTCTGTTTGGACAACTGTTGAACGCAAAAGGAAAAGACATGCCTGGATGGAATCGAACCTGTAACCTTGCTGTTACCAGCCAGACACACTAACCAATTGCACCACAGCCAGGCTAGCAGTGACCTAACTCTACATGGCTATCTGGGGCTCTGTTGACTCTGTTTGGACAACTGTTGAACGCAAAAGGAAAAGACATGCCTGGATGGAATCGAACCTGTAACCTTGCTGTTACTAGCCAGACGCACTAACCAATTGCACCACAGCCAGGCTAGCTGTGACCTAACTCTACATGGCTATCTGGGGCTCTGTTGGCTCTGTTTGGACAACTGTTGAACGCAAAAGGAAAAGACATGCCTGGATGGAATTGAACCTGTAACCTTGCTGTTACCAGCCAGACACACTAACCAATTGCACCACAGCCAGCCTAGCATTTAGCACTGTGAAACCATCCTCTGCTAGGCATGATTTCATTTTTGCACCTCACTCTATCGCATGGTCCAATCACAAAGCCCTGCACCCAGCATGTGTCTCATATGACTGTCTACAAGTAAGATTTAGGTTAGCAGTCTATTTAGTGTGTGTTTGGTGGTATGGTGGTGAGCATAGCTGTCTTCCATGTGGTTGGCCTGGGTTTGATCCCTGGACATGTCATGAATGGTTTTGAAGTACTACAGATCTCTGGAGAGAGAGAGAGAGAGAGAGAGAGAGAGAGAGAGAGAGAGAGAGAGAGAGAGAGAGAGAGAGGGAGAGGGAGAGGGAGAGGGAGAGGGAGAGGGAGAGGGAGAGGGAGAGGGAGAGGGAGAGGGAGGAGGAGGAGGCTGTGCTATTCATTTTAGGCATCTAGAGGGATAGAAACCCTTACAAACCTGAAACAGTAAAATTTCGGTTGGAGACACAAAATTCGTCATTACGGAAGTGAAATTTCGATTACGAAGGCATCTAGAGGGATAGAAACCTTTGCAAACTTTAAAATACTAAATTTCGTAATCGTAATTACGAAAATTTGCGTAATTTGCGAAAATTACGAAATTTCGATTACTGCTAAAATCGTAATTGTAGTAATTTCGCGAAATTTCGGAAATTCGTAATTAGGTCATTACGCTCATCCCTAGTGGATGGAGGTGAGGCATTATGTGCACCAGGGAAAGGTGAGGGAGCGTGTGCTGCGCTGTATATACTGCTGCACATGCATCATGCAGTTATGTACTCAGTGAAGTGCAAATGCCTATCCATACTCAAGCTTGGGACACACATCCAATTTTGATTGGTCAATCATTGGCCAATTTTTATCACTGCCATGTCGTATGAGAGGCTTAAGCGGCCCATACACCAAACGATTTTCCCGCTGATATACAGCCGTTTCGATCACAGGGAAATCGTTCCCGTCGACCCATCCGTGCGGAAGATTTTTCTTGATCGCCGGCGTGTCGGGAGTGCGTTGTTAGCGGCGTTCGAATTCCCGACGACCGACGCAATAAAGCGGTAATACATTACCTGCTTCAGCCGGCGCGAGTCCCCTGGTCTTCTTCTCCGCTTCGGGCTCCAGAGCTACACAGAGCTTCTTGTCCCGGCAGGAAGTTTAAACAGTAGAGCGCCCTCTACAGTTTAAACTTCCCCTGGACAGGAAGTTCAGTAGCCGGGGCGGGGCCGGAGCGCTGAAGCCAGTGGGGACTCGCGCCGGCCGGAGCAGGTGATGTATGCGGGGGGGGGGGGGAGGGGGTTAGGGTGGTAGCAGTGGCAGCTCCACAGATTGTGATCGGTTTCAAGCTGAAATCGATTCACAATCTTTTTGCAGTAAAGGTGGCCATACGATCCCTCATCTACCAGCCCCCTGCAGCTGCCCTGTGCCCGCATCGGGACAAACCCATCCTCTGGCGCCCCAGAGCACCCTACTTTTGTTCTAGTGAGCGCCTCTGGTCCACTCGCCTCCTAATCGCGCTCCCATGGACGGGTGCACTCTGCGGATTTGCAGCACTAAAAAATCTCTACTGCACAGAGATGGGAGCGTTATTGAGGAGTCGCACATGCGTAGTGGCCAGTCAGTCTGGAAGAAGATCGCTGAGGGGGACTGGAGGGCAGCTTAGTGACAGCGTGGGCACAGGGCAGCTGCAGGGGGCTGGTAGAATCCCCAGGTAAGTTAAACCTGTTTTGATTTTTTTTTTTTTTTACTTAATAAGGTTCCCTTTAACTCACCTCTCCAGGTTCACACAGTGCACACAAGCATATGACTGTAGGCGGAGCTTAACACCCGTTGGAAGCGGGGCTTATTGTGGACTAGTGGGGGGCAGGGCTGCAGTTCGAGTTAGAGGCGGAGCTTTGCAGGGCCCCGGAGTCGCTTTGTAAGGGGACATTGTGGTCAATGACCGCTGCTCAGGGTAAAGTCCAGCTCAGGATAAACACCCTGACCATGTATATTTGCTAGCAAAAGGAATTCAAGGCAGTTTTTTTTTTTTTTTATGTAATTGATCAGCCCAGGATGGGTGCCATAAACACATTTCTGTTAATAGAAATCTAATTCTGTCGTCTCCATCCTACCTCACTGTGTCATTCCTGCTATCAGCCGCTAGGGGGAGCTCCGGGATATAACTGCTTGTTCCTTCCTGGAACTTCTGCCGGAGAATGTCGGGGCTGAGAGCTCCTGGCTATCGGGCGTACAGAGAGAGAGAAGCCGCACGTCTGTCTCCGATGCTGTCGCCGCTCCGTCTGCGAGGAGGAGGAGTGCCGGGGTGACGTCATAGCAGCTATTGTGAGGCACGAGTGCAGGTGGGCCTGACGTATAGCGCTGAGAATGACACCTGCAGTGACACGTGACCAAGGGATACAGAGAGAGGCCGCACGTCTGTCTCTAATGCTGACGCACTCCGTCTGTGAAGAAAATGCGTGCCGGGGTGACGTCATGGCAGCTATTGTGAGGCACGAGTGCAGATGGGCCTGACGTGTACCGTTGAGGATGGCACCTGCAGTGACACGTGACCACGCCCCTCTGCTATTGCTGTGCCATGCTAGTGGATGGAGGTGAGGCATTATGTGCACCAGGGAAAGGTGAGGGAGCGTGTGCTGCGCTGTATATACTGCTGCACATGCATCATGCAGTTATGTACTCAGTGAAGTGCAAATGCCTATCCATACTCAAGCTTGGGACAAACATCCAATTTTGATTGGTCAATCATTGGCCAATTTTTATCACTGCCATGTCGTATGAGAGGCTTAAGCGGCCCATACACCAAACGATTTTCCCGCCGATATACAGCCGTTTCGATCACAGTGATCGAAACAGCTGTGAAATTGCTGCGTACACCACTGACAGAACGATCGATTTCCGTCCGAAATCGATCGTTCCCGTCGACCCATCCGTGCGGAAGATTTTTCTTGATCGCCGGCGTGTCGGGAGTGCGTTGTTAGCGGCGTTCGAATTCCCGACGACCGACGCAATATAGCGGTAATACATTACCTGCTCCAGCCGGCGCGAGTTTCCTGGTCTTCCTCTCCGCTTCGGGCTCCAGAGCTACACAGAGCTTCTTGTCCCGGCAGGAAGTTTAAACAGTAGAGCGCCCTCTACTGTTTAAACTTCCCCTGGACAGGAAGTTCAGTAGCCGGGGCGGGGCCGGAGCGCTGAAGCCAGTGGGGACTCGCGCCGGCCGGAGCAGGTGATGTATGCGGGGGGGGGGGGGGAGGGGGTTAGGGTGGTAGCAGTGGCAGCTCCACAGATTGTGATCGGTTTCAGGCTGAAATCGATTCACAATCTTTTTGCAGTAAAGGTGGCCATACGATCCCTCTCTGATCAGATTCGATCGAATCGAATCTGATGGCAAATCGACCAGTGTATGGCCATCTTTACTTGCACTAGCTGGTCTTCGTATTTAAAGTCTCTCACTCTACATTGAGGTGGTAAAAGTGGCCCGCAATTAGCCAATCAATTTTGGATGTGTGTATGCACCCTAAGTTACTTTCCCTCTATCTGCAATGCTGCGGTAATGTGATATACACAGGGCCCGGCTGTCTAGAGTACTCTGGCCCGCCCCTTAGACTGTCGCTGCTCCTCCCCTCCTTAGTGCTGTCAGACTGGGCAGCTCCGCCCTGATTTCCAAGCAATACAGCAGAAGCTGTCACCTTGTTAGTCACAGCTTGGCACTGAAACACTGGCCTGCCCTTCAATATGTTGCTGTTCCTCCCCTCTTCAATGCTGCTGGTGCACCCAGAGAAGCATATAGTAAAATATCTGTAGATTTATGGCCTGTATGCACTGAAAATCACCAAACGCAGTGTGATGCAATTTTACTGTTGTTGGTTTCGTGATTGTTAAATTATAAAATGCAATGAAAAGTACCAGTATGGGCTGCTGGCTGGCATGGACAGCACACCTGCAGGGGCGTAGCAATAGGGGTTGCAGAGGTTGCGACCGCATCGGGGCCCTTGGGCCAGAGGGGCCCCAAAGGGCCCTCCCTCAACTACAGTATTAGCGCTTTATTGGTCCTGTGCTCATAATAATCACTTCTACAGATACTTTGAATAGTGGTAATCATTACTAAACTGCTCCCCATCCCCTTCTTGCACCTCTGACACTATAGTTGCCATTGGCAGGTTTTGGTGTGCCATATCAATTGTTGTATAGAGTGCTTGGGGGGCCCCATGTAAAACTTGCACCAGGGCCCAGAGCTCCTTAGCTACGCCACTGCACACCTGTCTGCTCAGTGAGAGGTGCCCTGCAGCCATAATACAGAGGCAGTATCAGGAAGCTTGGAAGGCTCTTTTCACCTGTAATGTCGGGGGGTTGGGGTGAGCAGCACAGGCGGCTTGCTGTGGACAGTACTTCTTCCCTGCAGTGACCTGCCCCACCAACACAGGCCTACCCTGCAGTCACTGATGTACCCAGTAGTCACCTTGCTTTGATGAGTAAACCCCCTATTGTACTGTGTTTACCTAAGCAGCCTGCCATGTGCAGCAGCAGCGCCCCTAATCACGTGCAGCTCAGTCTGCAGCCATTTACAGCAGCCCTGTCCCTTCCAGCAGCCTAACTACCTTCCCCAGACTCACAATATACACAGGTAGTCAGAGTCCTCCCATAGAACTTTCTCCTAACAGCATCTGTTTACATCAGTGAGGGCCCGTTCTCACCTGAGCGGGAATCGTGCGATTCCCGCTCACGGCAAACCGCTAGCGGTTCTACAAGAACCGCTACACGATGTAGCGAGTGGCAGTGTTCTCACTGCCGCGGTTGCGGTTAGCCATAGCCGCAACCGCGCTGCATGCAGCGGTTTGCCGGCGACAAGCGTTCCGCGATTTGCGATCGTGATTAGCATGCACAGCACGCTAATCGCGATCGCTCCAAAACCGCCGCAGTGTCCAGTGATTTTTCCGCGCTAATCGCAGGAAAATCACTCCCGCAAAACGCCGGCGGTAATCGCCGGCGTTCTGCGGTTCTAAGTGTGGACGGGCTCTAAGACATTCTATAGCGGCACACGGGGGAGCTCCGCACACAAGTTCCATGGACATTTTACAGTCCGGCCACAAGAGGGAGCTCCGCACACAATGCTGCCAGCTTACATACAGGTTCCTGGCTGCTCCATTTGATGCCTTCAGAGGGTAGGCGGTTTCTCGTCCTCGTCGGCTGTGCAGAGCGAAGACTCATCCACATGGCCATGTTTAGGGCCGAGCAGCCCGTGTCCCCGCCCTGAGCGCTGTTTGGAGGGGGGCGCTGTAATGGAGGGGGAGCCGGAGCCGTGGGGAGGGCAGCCTGACCTCTCCCTCCCTCTCCCCGTGCCGCTCTCCGTGCTCCCCCCTCCGATGCACAGTAAATAGCGCAGCAGGAAGCTCTGACCACATCTACTCACCTTCCTGCGTTCCACTCACTGCTGATCTCCTCTCGGTAAAGAAGCTAATACACACGCTGCTTCCTGTTTAGCTGTGTATTAGCGTCTACGCCGAGAGGAGGTCAGCAGCAAGTGGAACGCAGGAAGGTGAGTAGTTGTGTACAGAGAGAGGTTCCTGCTGCGCTATTTACTGTGCATCGAAGGGGGGAGCACGGAGGGCGGCCCGGGGAGAGGGAGGGAGAGGTCGGGCTGCCCTTCCCGCGGCTGACTCCCCCCTCCATTATGGGGGGGGGGGGGGGACCTACCTAACCTATACTGGGGGATGCTGCCTATTTAACCTATACTGGGGGACACCTACCTAATCTAACCTATACTGGCGGACACCTACCTAATCTACCCTATACTGGGGGGCAGCTATCTATCTAACCTATACTGGGGGCAGCTACCTATATAACCTATACTGGGGGGCACCTACCTAATCTAACCTTTACTGGGGGGCACCTACCTAATCTAACCTATACTGGGGGGCAGCTACCTATCTAAACTATACTGGGGGGCAGCTACCTAATCTAACCTATACTGGGGGACACCTACCTAATCTAACCTATACTGGGGGGCACCTACCTAATCTAACCTATGCTGGTGGGCACGTACCTAATCTAACCTATGCTGGGGGCACCTACCTATCTAACCTATACTGGGGGGCACCTTCCTATGAAACCTATACTGGGGGGCACCTATCTATGAAACCTATACTGGGGGGCACCTATCTAATCTAACCTATACTGGGGGGCACCTACCTAATCTAACCTATACTGGGGGGCACCTACCTAATCTAACACGGGGTTATGAAGATGGAACCCTCAAAAGGGCCTATCAAAGAGCACTGAGTAGCAATAGAGATAAATTACTTAATTCAAACAGGGTGGCCGGGTCTGGACAACAGCAGACCAGATTCTGCACCCGCTTTTGTATGCAGCATGGGGAAATTACACGGATTTTGGACAAATACTGGTATATGTTGTGTAATGATTCACGGTTGTCTCCTTTTGTTCCACCACGACCAAATATTACATTCAGGAGGGCCCCCTCTTTGAGGGATATGTTGGTTAATAGCCACTTTGAGGACACCTCAAGACCACATTGTCGGGTCTTTGGGACTTATACTTGTGGAGGTTGTAGTTTTTGTAGATTTATGTACGTGGGGACATCTGTGGTGCTCCCAGACGGTAGGCAGTGGAGACTCTCACATTTCGTTAATTGTACCACTAAATTTGTGGTTTATTTACTCCTATGCCCCTGCGGGGCGTTTTATGTTGGAAAAACAACACGTGAACTTAGAGAGCGTATCTCGGAGCACGTGCAAAGCATAAGGAATGTGAACTCCACTGCGCCTGTCGGGGTGCACTTCAGACAGCACCACAGTGGTGACCCTAGGGGACTTAGATTTGTGGGCATTGATCGGGTCCATGGTTCAATAAGAGGAGGCAATCTCGATAGACTGCTATGCCAAAGGGAATGCCGATGGATTTTTAATTTGAGAGCTACTTCTCCCCCGGGGTTGAATGAAGTGGAGGGTTTTGCCCCCTTTCTTCCGCTATAGATAAATCACAGGTTCGCCTGTGATTGGGCAGTTGGCTGCTCACCTGCTTTCTTACTGTGTGCGGGACTCACCTGGTCTCTTCTCTGGCTGTGCTGACTTCTCGTTGTGTCTGATCGTGCAGCCTTTTCTCCAAACACCCTATATTAATAATGGGTATGTTCGGCAGTTGTGCCAATTTTCGATGAGCTATGGTGTTGATAGCTTTTCTTTAATAACAGGTCTATTTCTATCTGGGGTTATAATTGCAGAATTTATAAAATAGGTTTGTAGTAAGCTGTTGGACTGTTTTCAGTATGCATGTACGTGCGTTGTTATCTATGTTTAAATTGAGGCTGTGGCTCTGTTACCTCCCTGTGTCGTTGTTGGCCATTGGGGCGTCCGCCCTGTCGTATTCCATTGGGCACTGGGTTGCCGTGGAGACCTGGGGGCGGGACGCCTCTGACGCCGGCGATGCGTGGCTCCTGTCGCTCTCCCTCCCGCTTGCCGCGGTTTGTGGGCGGATGTGTGGCGTGTGATGGGCGGCTCGCGTTGTCTGGCGTGGAGCGTTCGGCCGTGCGTGCTCCCTGGCGCTCCCTTTGCCCGCCGTAGTGCTGTGGGCGGATGTGGGGCGTGGTGGGGGAGCTCGCGCTGGCCGGCGCTGGGCTGACGACGCACGGAGGGGCGGAGTCAACAGCAGGCTGTTCCCGATAGGGCAGGATGGCTGTTAAAAGCAGCTGACAGCTTATGATGGTGAGCCACGCCTCCTGAGGAAACGAGCAGTAGCTCGTGAAACATGTCGGGGCTGTGAGAGGCATTACCGTTTGTCTGCCTGGCCCTCCGACTACCCTACCTTATTGGATCCGGTACCACTCGAGCATTTCTCCGCTCTCATGCACATAAGGAAGCACTTGGTCTGTTTGGCAGCCTGCAAAAGGACATCCATAGCAAGTTTGGTAAGCAGCCTCCCAGTGCACGCTGGCACACACTGGAATTGTACTTGGATAACTTGGGCCTCTGAACCGCTTTGCTTGTTTGGACTGTTTCTTGATGAACATTGCTTTGATGCTTCAACCTGCTGTGTGCAACACGCTGTGTTTACTGTGATAAAAAGCTTACATATGATGGTTCTGCTGTCTAACCTATGCTGCTCACTTGTGCTGCTGACTCTGGCTGCATGCTGCTGCTATCTATGCTATTGAGGCTATACTGATTCCTGTTTGGCTATGCATTATCTACAGCTGTATCCTCTACTGTGATAAACAGACTGCTTGCTGCTATTTGGAATCTTCACTAAAGACTGTGCATACATAATACCGTTGTGTTACATTACTACTGCTGTTTGCCGGCTACAATTTCCATCTTGCAATAATGGCGGTCCGGATCTGCACACGTGATTAATAAGGTTGCAACCTAAAGAGGCATATTAATGCATTGCTGTCATTGGAGCTCCACTTACATTACAGTGCATATGAGGTTGAATGTTGAGTTTGCCGTATGAGTTGCTGGGGTCTGTAGGGGTGGTGGTTGGGTTATGAGGCCAGGTATTTTAATAGATACTGTATTTTTGATACAATAAAGATTTATATGCTTTTTATAAAAAAGATTTTTGAGTAATTCTATTCATTGGTGTGTACCATTCACCGTTTTCTTTCCTTCCTACCTGTTTTTTCCACCTATCTAATCTAACCTATACTGGGGGGCACCTACCTAATCTAACCTATACTAGTGGGCACCTACCTAATCTAACCTATACTGGGGGGCAGCTACCTATCTAAACTATACTGGGGGGCAGCTACCTAATCTAACCTATACTGGGGACACCTACCTAATCTAACCTATACTGGGGGGCAGCTACCTATCTAACCTATACTTGGGGGCACCTACCTAATCTAACCTATGCTGGGGGGCACCTACCTAATCTAACCTATGCTGGGGGGCACCTACCTAATCTAACCTATGCTGGGGGGCACGTACCTAATCTAACCTATACTGGGGGGCACCTACCTATCAAACCTATACTGGGGAGCACTTACTTATCAAACCTGTATTGGGGGCACCTACCTAGCTAGCCTATACAGGTGGCAACTATACTGGCTACCTATATTGCAGGCACCTACCTAACTAACCTATGCTGGGGGAACCTACCTATCTAACCTATGCTGGGGGCAACTATTCTGGCTACCTATATTAGAAGCACCCACCTAGCTAACCTGTGCTGGGGCACCTATCTATCTAACTTATACCGGGGGCACCTGCCTATATAACCTATACTGGGGGCAACTATACTGGCTACCTATACTGGAGGCACCTACCTGGCTAACCTATACTGGGGGGGCAACTATACTGGCTCACCTATGCCTGGCTACCTATACTGGGGGGACCTATAGCTGGCTACCTATACTGGGGTACCTATTCTTGGCTACCCATACTGGGGGGACCTATAGTGAGTGCAACTAGACCTGGCTAACCTATACTGTGGGCACCCATACCTTGCTCCGGGGGGGGGCGTAATTTTTACACCCTCGCCCTGGGTGCATTTTAGCCTAGAAACTGCACTGCTCGTCCACCTCCTCCGGTTGTCAGCAGCTCGAGCGTGCTGTGTCCACGGAGGTCGTGTTTTCGGTCACCTCACCTGCTGCAGATGCCTCGTGCTTCCAGCTCACCCGGCCAGTGCTATATGTAATGTATGCAATAGCATTGCTGACTATACTGTAATATATATGCTGTATATTAATAGAAGATTAATACTAGTCACAGCATATATTGTCAGGCTGTATAATGGTAAGCACAGCTTTTATGCAATGATTTAACACTTGTTTCTGCAACTAGGTTTACAATCATTATCTTTGTGCTGTTACTGTGGACTTATCATTCTGGTGGACTATATTTACATTTATAACACAGTCCACTTCAGCTTATAGGAGGGCTATTAACCACTTGAGGACCCACCCGTTACCCCCCCCCTTAAGGACCAGCGCTGTTTTAGCTGATCTGTGCTGGGTGGGCTCTGCAGCCCCCAGCACAGATCAGCGTGCAGGCAGAGCGACCAGATCGCCCCCCTTTTTTCCCCACTAGGGGGATGATGTGCTGGGGGGGTCTGATAGCTCCTGCCTGCCGGGTGTCGCGGGGTGTTGCGGGGTGGGCACCTCAAAGCCCCCCTCCGCGGCGAAATCCTCCCCCTCCCTCCCTTAAAAACAATGGTGCATGAGCCAGCCTGGGGCCCCGGGAACTCTCACTGCCCGGGGCCCCAGAACCAGCATCTAACACCATATGTGAGCGTTTGGGAGTGAGTTTCTCCAATTGTGTGTTTGGTAAGTTTTAGAGCAGTAGGAGACAGGCCTTAGAGGTGACAGCTCCAAGGTTTTGGCTGCGCTCACATATGGTGTTAGATGCTGGTTCTGGGGCCCCGGGCAGTGAGAGTTCCCGGGGCCCCAGGCTGGCTCATGCACCATTGTTTTTAATTTTATTGTAGTATCCCATGCAGTTTAGTTAGGAGGGGGGCAGATGAGAGGGAATATCCTGCACGCTGGTGCCCCCTGCTGGTCATATAGCCATTGTCTATATGCAACTGAAGCCCTCTCCAACTGACTGGCTGAGCAAGCTAGGTGTATTATATGTGTGCACTTCTCATTGGCTTATAAGCAGCCTGCAGGCTTTATAAAGCAGCAGAGAACTGTTTGGGAGTGAGTTTCTCCAATTGTGTGTTTGGTAGCCTTAGGTCTTGTTCTCATTAACGCGCGAGCCCTGTGACTTCGCATCACTCCCGGGGGGGCGGGGCTTGCGATCCCATTTATTACTGAATGGGAACTCGGGCTAAAGCGCCCGAAATGCAGCAAACCATGCGCAGCAAATTAGCGCTGAATCACCGTGCATGGTTAGAAACGGCAGACAGTGCAGTCTATGCACTGTCTGCTGTCCCTGCGATTGCGTTTCCATAAGTGTGCATGAAAGTGCAGTGTTCTCCCCAGGATCAAACAGGTGGGTGGGCCGCCCAGGAGAAATCAATTACTGCCCGCATGGTTCCCAGCTGTCATCTCCCCGTGCCCGGCTGTGAGGACGCACTGGGCTCTCTCACAAAAAAAGCAAGCAGCGCTGTTCCGACTCTGCTCTGCTCTATGCGCGTGCACCGATTGGCTGAGCTGCAGTAAGAGACTGTCCCGACTCTGCTCCGCTCTATGCACGAGATCTCGCGCTTCCTGGCGAGCTCGTGCACCGATTTACTGAGCTGCAGTAAGAGTCTGTCCCGACTCTGCTCCGGTCTATGCACGAGATCTCGCGCTTCCCGGCGAGCTCGAGCACGGATTGGTGTCTGCGGACACTAGAGCTGTAAGTAAGCGCTGGGGTGGCTGACTGAACTCTACGTTGCGGCTGACTTCAAACTTGTTGTGTAAAATGTTGTTTGATATGCAGGATATTACCAGCGGGCAGGGTTGCGGGGGGCTGGCATTCCGTGGTATTGAAGACAGTGTGCAGGGGCTATATATGATCATTATATATGGCCCCTGCACACTATCTGCAATTCCCCACGAACGGCGCTCCCCCCCACCCACCCCGCAGGAAATATGCATATGAAATAACATTCAGGCAATGAAAAGAGGGGGGGGGGGGAGGGAACAAGAATCATTTACAAAAAAAAAAAAATACTTAAAACAAGTAAATGTACAATGCATGATACAAAGTACAATGCATGAAACATAAAGGACAAGGGGTTGATTCATTAAAGGATAAAACGCGAGCAACAGCTTGTTGCTTGCGTTAATAAAACAACGCAACTTAATTTTGTTTCCCCGCACACTACGCGCGTTAGTGGTAGCGTGCGTGACTACGCAATGGCCGCAACTTACAAAAGCCATGCGGTAGTGATGTATTGCTACCGCGATACTTCACTCGCTCGGCCACTACTGTGTTAGTTGACATCACTACTTTGCAGTTTTGTTAAGCACCGGCTGTTGCTTAGTTATGCAAGCTACACTAACACTAGAGTGCGTAGCGAGCAGGGAAACAAATTAAGTTGCGCTGACAAACAGGAGGTTGCTTGCGCTCTTCAGTGTTCTCCCCAGGCCCTTTTAGCCGAGTGCTCCACCCAGCTTTCAACTACAGTATGTTTAGAGGTCCCTTGAAATAATTGTTAGGTCCGAGAAGCACTACTGTATGGGGGTCACTGGTGAGACTGGCAAGAGAGGATAACAGAAGTGTCTCCTCTGTGCTCTCTGCAGGTTAGGACACCACCGGTGGTAACAGAACTGGTGAGAAGTGAGCTCTGGAGGGGGAGAGGGGTGCTCCCTTTGACTTTGTGCAATTTAGGACACTGCAAATGGCAGCAGGACTGGCAAGGGGGGTGGGGACACACACACACACACACACACACACACACACACTGCTGCATTAGAGTTAGTGTTTTGCTTTCCACCCACAATTATTGGACTTGGGTGGCCACCGAACTGGCCATGGGTACCTCACTGGTGGTGTTTACTCACTGAGGGTTAAAGTGAACTAAGCAGCTCCTGGCTTTAAATAGCTGTAAGGGCTGCCATTGTTCAGAAGCTCAACCCCTGCTATTTTACAACTAGCATTGCCCAGGCTAGGTATGAAATTCTTCAACTGTAACTGCTGTTTTCTATTTGAAGTACAATGGAGGTTTGTTTGTGGTCAATTAAGTCTAATGAGGTGATTTCTTATCTGTGTTCCACCTTCTGGTCAGCACTGCAGGTCCTTTACGGACGGACAAAGTGGCTATTTTAACCCTTAGATGTAAAAAAATGAGGTAAAAATGAAAGTTTTTTTTTTAATAATAAACCACATTTTTAGAATGCATTTTTAATTTGCTATAGAGCTGCCCTGGGTGTTAAAAATGATGCTCGGTTCACTTTAACAATGGACATTCCCATAAATGTATTCAGTAAATGAAACAACCATTTTTACTCCTCAATCAAGGAAAAACGAGGTCCCTGTTTTAAATCAGTTTATATGGTAAATAAATAAAAACTTGCATTGATCAATGTTAGATTGTCAAAACGAGCTTTGATTGAGATTCTCCATCATCCTCCGGCAGACTTCCCTGATGATTGGCTCTGACCCTAAGAGGAAATAAAAACAGACAAAAGGTTAAATATGAGCCCCAACCCAGCTTACACCTCAGTTCTTTTTTTTCTTTTTTTCTCCAGTCAGCCTAGACACAGATGTAAAGTTACTCACCTTTTTTAGTATTACTTTCTGATTCCTGGCTACACTGCAGGATACCCTATTTTTTAAGCTTCCCAGCTGTTTAGGCCGTCTTGTGTCTCCTGCCAGAACAGTGTCGCTTCTGGAAATTGGGAGCTGAGCTCCCTGGCAACTCATCCACCATGGATAATTTATTTGGTGATGCTGCCACTTCCCAGGGCACCTTATCATAGACGGTCTGTCCAGCTGAGCTCCAGAGTGGGCAGTAAATGGGCAGCTCTGCCTGCGCTTTTTCCAAGGAATTCTGGGTAGCGGGAGATGAAGGCTTAGCTACCGTGCATGGACAAAGCGAAGGACCTCGGGAACCAGAAATCATTATCTTTGGCCTCCTCCACAACCACCTGCTTTGCACAGTTGGCCACCTTAAAACCTTTGGAGACAGAGCCCTGTTGTCATGCTGCCCCTACACTTCATAACACCCAATTGGGACATCTCCATTCCTGGAAGCATTTAAGTCCAAACTGAAAAGCCATCTGTTAAGTCTGGCATTTATGAACGCCTGACTACAGGGGCGTGCGTCTCTAGCCATTTTGTCACTCCAGGCGAGAAATCCAGTGGCGCTTCCCCCCCCCCCCTCGTGATTGCCCCCCAGCCCCATACCCCCAACCCCTGTAGTGAACACCACCCCTGTGGTGAACCCCACCCCCCAAGACCCCTGAAAATCATAATACAGCAGCGTTTCACCAGAAAATACACTTATTGCGGAATGGGTTCACCAGAAAATAGTTGTAATGCAGCAGAGCGTTTCACCATAAAATATACTTATTGCGGCATGCACTCACTCACACACACCACACACACACAAACACACACAATATACATATGCACACAGTACACACAACACACACACTATACACAGTACACACACACACACTCACTATACACAGTACACACACACACACTATACACAGTACACACACACACACTATACACACACTGCACACAGTAGATATACACTATACACACACACTATGCTGCTACCAGGGGAGGACTGGGACCTTTTGGCCTGTGGGGAAACAGACTTGAGGCCCATTATCATGGCAGCCTCAGCCAAATTATCAAGTCGCATTTGCAAATTGCTAGCGATTGCTATTGCAATTTTGTCATGCACTAGCCCAGAGAGAGGAGGAGTGGAGTAAGACTGAGAATTATTATTATTATTGATTTATAAAGCACCAACATATTCCGTGGCGCTGTACAAAGTGAGAAACAAACATGGGGTACATAATACAGACAATGGTGTACACTAATATACAAGATACATAATTAGTGACAAAATACAAAAAATGATACAACATACAGAATACAAAATACAGAAGTGGTAATGACAGTGATAAACGTAACATGATGAATAAAATGTATAATGATTTCCAAGACACAAAAGGGGGAGAGAGCTCTGCCCTTGTATGCTTACAATGTAAAGGAGAATAGCAGGAGATGGAGCAGAGAGCTAATCTGTATTGCAGTCCCAAATTACACAGAGACTAGTTGCCGGTAATAGGACTGCTGTCCCTGCCAGTCTCCCACACAAGTCAGAGAGCAGCCCTCCTGGAGTCTAGGGACTGTCAAAACGTTTCCACCTGTTTAACGCCTTATCCACACATGCAGTCATTATGACAATGGGGAGAGACAAGACAGATGTTTGCCCAGGGACCCTCCAGGCAAGCTCTGCATCATGCTGTGTATATTTACCAGCTTGCCTGTCCTCTAATTGCACTTTTATCAGCTAGCCTAGTGTTTCACATTGCTGTACAACAACAAACCTGAATACACCTGACCATCCCTAAATCACTGAATAAAAGGCGGCCTGGGGGGGCAGTCCATGCCTGGCTGCTAATCCTGCTAGCTCAGTCTCTACATCCACTCAGTTACCAGTAGCAGAGAGAGAGGAACTGAATGAATCAGTGAATCAGAGTGAAGAGTCAGTACTCAGAAGCTGATGCTGTACTTGGAGCCTTCTCTCACTGACTCATTACTGTGGTTCTTTGAATCATTGAGCTGAAGGAACTGAATTCATCAGTCAGTGAATCCAGTTATGTGTCCAGTCAGGCGCTGCTGTTAGCTGCTGCTGTGTAAACTGACACCTGAGTGGGCTGAGAGGCATTTCTTCTCTCACTACTCAGCAGCGCTCCTGGCTCCTCCTGCCGCTCTAGGCAGGAATTTATAGCTGCCTGGTGGGTGAGACGGCTCTGCCTGACTATTTCCTCTGTAACAATGTCAAGCCTGCAACCCTGTATTGATCTGAGACCTACTGTATCCATGCACTTTGAGTCCTATGGGAGAAAAGCGCTTTACAAATGTTATTGTATTGTATTATGCCAGACCTGCACTGGAGCTATCTACCATAATGTGGTATTTTGTGAATATTATGCATCTGGAATGTGAGACCGGTTTACACAGTTTCCTAGTACCTCCTATTTGCAAACCCAGGAAGTGCATTGAAGAGAAATACATGAAATGATTACCTTATTTATTATGCAGTGGAAAGGAGCACAGACATGCTGGGCTGAACTGGATCTTTGCACAGAACTAAATCTGATTAATACCTGACAGCTTGATTGAATAAAGCCCATCCACAAGTTTGGGCAAGTTTTGCCCTCCTTCCTCCCACCCCCTAGCAGCTTGTCCCCCCACCCCTTACCTTCATGAAATGTCCAAAAATTACACTACACTGGACCTTTCATCTGGTCCCTCATTGGCTTGTAGAGGTGGGCCACTCTGTCATTACTCGGTGACATTTGGGAGAAGGCCTGGCACTGAAACCACTCATCCTGTTCCTTTGCCACTGATAGGAAGAGAGGCCTGGCTGTCACAACTGCAAACCTCACCCAAGTATTTCCAGTGGTGAGTTGTTTGTGGTAGCAGCAAGGTAAGAGGATGTAGTAGTTCTTGAGATGCAGTGCAGGGGGGTTGTGGGGGAGGAGTTAGGAAACTGCCAATCAAAACTGAAGTAGCTCAGAGGAGCTCTGGCTCCATGGACTGTGTGGGCAGATGGTGGGGTCATGTGATCTCAAAATGCAGACCCTTGAAAGTGAGTGGGGTTCCCCAGATTCGGCCTCCCCGGAGCAACTAGATAGTTACCTATCATTGATATCCCTTCCTAACCTTCCAGCTGGGTTTAAAGAGTCAATTGACAAAGAGATAACGCTAGAAGAAGTTCTCCTGGCAATCAAACAGCTTAAATTAAATAAACAACCTGGCCCAGATGGCTTTAAAGCCATCTACTATAAAAAATTCAGTGAGGTATTAGCCCCAAAATTAACTAAGGCATTCAATAGCATTCTGAAAGGAGCTACCTTTCACACGGACTCCACCTCAGCAACGATCAGTATGCTTCCCAAGCCCAATTCCAACCATTCACTCTGGTCCAATTACCGCCCCATATCACTCCTTAATATCGACGTCAAACTACTAGCAAAAATTCTAGCGTCCCGTCTAAATGTCGAAATCGCTTCAATCATCCATAATGATCAGGTAGGCTTTATGCCAAACAGACATGCAGGCGATAGCGTCAGACGCTTGCTACACCTTATCCACCAAGCCCACTCCAGTAAAACTCCAGCAATGTTTCTCTCTTTAGATATCACTAAAGCATTCGATTCTATCTCATGGCAGTTCCTGTTTGCTGCATTGCAGAAATGGGGCTTTGGCAATCATTTCCTCACATGGATCAAAGCCCTATATTCTACCCCATCGGCTTTCATAAAATACAATGGTTTTAAATCCTCCTCATTTACAATTACTAGAGGCACTCGACAAGGTTGCCCCCTTTCCCCACTCCTATTCGCGCTAGCAATTGAAATCCTGGCCATCCAAATTAGGAACTCCTCAGATATCCAAGGCATTCAATTAGGGGACAAAATTCACAAACTCAGTCTTTTTGCTGATGACCTTATACTCTGCATATCCCGACCCACAAGTACAATCTTAGCGTTAAATAAATTACTGGATAAGTTTGGCAACTTCTCAGGACTTAAGGTGAATCCGAATAAATCTAGAGCATTAAACATCTCCCTGCCCCATAACCTCATGATAGCATTGCAAGATACCTTCAAATTTATATTAAATCAAAACAAACTCCCATACCTGGGTATCTATCTTACTAACTCCCACGACACATTATTTTCTCATAATTACCCAGCCTTAGCAAAGGAACTGCTCTCACAACTTGAATGCTGGAAAAAATACTCAATCTCATGGTTGGGCAGGATTGCGGCAGTCAAGATGTCCTTTCTCCCAAAACTTTTATATGCCTTTAGATTACTTCCGATTCCAATGCCCTCCTCCTTCTTAGCTAATATACAAAGGAAAATGAATGAATTTATTTGGGGCTCCAGAAACCCTAGATTCCGCAATTTATATCTATACCGACTGCGACATGACGGAGGCCTTGGAGCCCCAAATTTAAAACTCTATTATGCAGCAGCACAAATAGCTCCCCTAGCCTTGTGGCACCTCAACTCCAATAAACCCACCTGGGTTGATATAGAGGAGTCATTAGTCAAACCAATCAGCCTATCAAACCTCCTATGGCTTTCCCCCTCATCAAGGAAACATATCAACAATCCTATAATTAAAACATCTCTCGCAACCTGGGACAATTACAAATACTCAGGAACCCTTATATCCCCTCATAAGCCTCTGTTATCTTTTCTAGGAAACCCCTCCTTCCCAGCAGCATTAGATTCCCCAGCCAGCTTCCATTGGTGGTCTCGAGCAAACCTCACCACAATCTTTGATCTTTCATCAGGCTCTGGAATGAAATCATTGGCTTCCCTACGCGAACATAAACATCTACCTAGGTCCGAATTATTTCGCTATTTACAGATTTCACATTTTGTTCAGGGTCACCTGGTATACACCAACTCGCCACTAACTAGAACCTCATTTGAGCACATATGCTACTCTGACCCCCTCTCCTCTGGCATCATTTCTCATCTGTATAAAACACTTATCCATGAATTTTCACGTTATAGGCCAGGGTATATAACAGCATGGGAAAGGGATCTCGGAATTACACTGGACTCTGATGACTTATCAGATATATGGGCCAATGTCCCTAAAATTTCGGTCAATGCTTACCTAATTGAAGTTAACTACAAACTTCTCTTCAGATGGTACTACGTTCCTGCCCGCATAGCAAAATTCAGCCGAACCACCTCCCCATACTGTTTTAGGGGATGCAACATCCCTGGAACACATGATCACATTTGGTGGAAATGTCCGAAAGTCCGCCGTCTTTGGCTGAGAGTTTGCACATGGGCATCCTCTTTACTAACTAAGCCAGTCCCTAGGGACCCGAAACACGTCTTGTTAGGACTCCCCTACCCTGATCTAACTAAAGCACAGAACTCACTTCTCTCCCACATCTTCACAGCCACAAAATTAACTATAGCAGCAGCCTGGCGCTCACGTACCTTATCTTTTGAGTTGGTCAAAAGCAGGCTGACTCGCGTAATATTCTTTGAAAAGCTGCGAGCTAGGACGTTAGATAAAATTAACAAATTTGACAAAATTTGGCTACCCTTCATGCAATATCTTCTAGGCCCGGAATGTAGCGCCAGAGTGAATAACCTATAACCTGAATTGCGCCCTTAGCATCACAATACTCTTATTAACAAAAGTGAGGTCATGGGGTCTCCCTGTTCCAAAACTTGGTCACTACCTCTTTCTTTTCTTCTCTTTCTTTCCTCCTAAACTTAGCTAAGCTTTTCTCTTTCCATCCTTTTCACACCCTTCTTTAACTGCACCTGTTCTGAAGGTGACGTTCCTACTGCAGGATTTTTCTCCCTCATCCGCATGGTAATGATCTAAAGCCTTCACCTGCCCTCGCTGGAGGGTAGGCGTCAATGTAGCTATCCCCCCTCACCTAGAAGGGATGCGTTCCTGTCCAGCCCAAAATGGGTTATGTGAATGGACAGGTATGCCATCCCAAATCAATGGCACCTCTACGCTATATACCCGTCAAACCCCATTCTTGAGATATAGCAAAATAAGTGACATGCAACCTAAAACTATAGTATTGAATAACTACACTGAACAATATTAGAGTTTAGCTCTGCTTAATGGAAAATGTCATTGGCACTCTTATTGCTGTACCAATCTCAATGTACCCTGCATATGGACAACTTATCCTTGTACCTCCGTTTTAATGTTATATTGACGTTATATGTGTTTTTTCTGCAAACTCAATAAAAATTTTATTGGAATAAAAAAAAGAAAGTGAGTGGGGTGCTTAGTTTGGGAGGCAGGAGGGACAATTTATGAAAATATATTTTCAGATTTTTCCTTTGATCAGCTCAAATATTTTTGAATTTGATTAGCCTTGTGTTAAGTTTGTTAGAATTTAAGTATGATATGCTTGAATTCGGAGGCCGCAGTCACTTTACATAACTGGTTTAGTAAAAGGACTTGCTCTGCAGAGTGTCTTTAGGGAAGATTTCTCTTGGAAAGAAATAGGGCATTTCTGGAAGCAACATGTTCAGTAGAACATTGTGCTCTGGCTCTACAAGGTCAGAATAGATATCCAGCTCGAGACGTACAGACCTCCAGGCTAGGGCTGCACGGTTTTTCGGTTTAAAACCGAAACCGCGGTTCGTGGCAAGACGATCTGCTGATCGTCAGTACCTTCGGTTTTTCGGTCCGCTGTCTGCCTTGCTTCGGGCCCCGCTGTGCGCGGATTGGCCAGAAGCAGTGAATATGCATAAGTGTTAATGAGCGGGGGGCGGATCCACTAGAGCGAGCGGCCGGGCACATCATACAGCATTACCGATCACTGGCTAGCGATGGAATGACGGCAGTGGTAGGCGGAGCTGTACAGAGCATACAGCTCCGCCTACCGCTGCCGTCATTCCATTGCTAGCCAGTGATTGGTAATGCTGAATGTGCCCGGCCGCTCGCTCGAGAGGGTCCGCCCCCCGCTCATTAACACCTATACATATTCACTGCTTCTGGCCAATCCGCGCACAGCGGGGCCAGAAGCACGGTATTACACACAGCAAACCGGGCAGTGCGGACTGGGCATTGCGGACCGTGGTGAACCAACACCGTGCTTCTGGCCCCGCTGTGCGCGGATTGGCCAGAAGCAGTGAATATGTATAGGTGTTAATGAGCGGGGGGCGGACCCTCTCGAGCGAGCGGCCGGGCACATACAGCATTACCAATCACTGGCTAGCAATGGAATGACGGCAGCGGTAGGCGGAGCTGTATGCTCTGTACAGCTCCGCCTACCGCTGCCGTCATTCCATTGCTAGCTAGTGATTGGTAATGCTGAATGTGCCCGGCTGCTCGCTCGAGTGGGTCCGCCCCCCGCTCATTAACACTTATACATATTCACTGCTTCTGGCCAATCCGCGCACAGCGGGGCCAGAAGCACGGTATTACACACAGCAAACCGGGCAGTGCGGACTGGGCATTGCGGATCGTGGTGAACCAACACACCCCCAACCCCCCCACCACCACCACTGCCCCAAAGTGCGAAAAAGCAGGATGTGAAAAAAATCGAGGGAAAATCGAAATTGCAATTTCTGAGAGAAAAATCGCAATTTCGATTTTTCCCTAAAATCGTGCAGCCCTACTCCAGGCCTTGT
The DNA here is from genome assembly GCF_040937935.1 of Hyperolius riggenbachi. Lineage (NCBI taxonomy): Eukaryota > Metazoa > Chordata > Amphibia > Anura > Hyperoliidae > Hyperolius > Hyperolius riggenbachi. The sequence continues at coordinate 215,733,846 of NC_090655.1, forward strand.
GGGGTAAACATCAAGTGTTTTCATATTGCCTAAAGGTAAACAATAGCCAGGGAACAGAAAACATTGTTCTCCTAAGAACAAGGGAACAGGTCATTGGAAAATGGAATTTTCCAGTACATGCGCAGTAAAGACTGTGCTTGTCATGCTATCACGTGTTCTGATCAGCCATCAGCAGGCGATGGGTTATTGATCCATCCCTGCTGGGTTCTGTCACTTTTAACTCTTTAGTGGCTAGTATAAAATAGCCAACGTGGGCTCCAGAGCTCACTTCCAGTTTCCACCTTCTAGCTTCAGACTTCACTTCTACTTTCACTTCACTTCTAGTCATCTACCTGTATGCTGTATATAGGCCTAAGTGCAACTAGCATAGATGAACCATAAGAGAAAGCCTGGTCTATTCACAAGGGATGGACCAAGAGCCGCAACGCTTAACACAGACCGATTGCTTTGCTAAGGGTAATGAAGAGATAAGATTGCTGAACACATCTGTATATCTGTTTTCCGAATAAACTCCTGAAACTTTGACGACGTCTAAGCAGCAGTTCTATCTCCTGTGCTGTTGCGGTGATGAGTGTCAAGTTATCACATGTTCTGTGAGATGGTGCCAAACAAAGGTGTAGTGTTGTTGCCCGTAGCAACCGACAAATATTTATTACAAAGTTCTGGTTTAATCTAAGTCAATTCTGTTGCCTGTGAAGCAAGAAAAGGACCTAAAGTTGAATTTTCAGCTACTCATCCCTAATCAACAGCAGATAAAGCAAACCGCGAATGTCGTGCCCTGGTGTTTCTACCTGGTGATGTGTCTTACTTGCTTGTCTAAAGGAAGGGTAGTTGACTGGAGTTTCTGGTTAAGGGTTGTAAGTTTAGGTAGGTTAGCCCTTGGTTACGGTTAGGCATAAGGACGTACAGTATGTACTTGGTGATAATAAGTGGGTGTGTTTGGTTTAGTCACCAGGAAGTGAGGAGTTAATGTTACAAACCAGAAACGAGTTTAGACGCCAGATGATGGTGATGGGTGATTAGGGCTAGGTGCAGGTAGGGTGGTATTGAGGTTGAGAACTAGAACAGGATTTCCGCAGAACAGAACAGGATTCCCACACTGGAGGTAAAATAGGGTTTATCAGAACATCAACACTTTCCCTGAGAGTGAATGAAAGCTGCTGTGCTCCTATCTAGTACTAGCACCATTGCCTCCATTGGTGCGCACTACAATAATTCCAGGCAGATAGCTAAACATCTATTGTGGCTTACTACTGGACATAACCCTCTTCATCTTCTGACTGCACATCTGTTGTGGCTTACACCTGGACATGACCCTCCTTATCTTCTGGCTACACTACCTGCCATGGACTGCACATCTGGACTGAGCTTTTGCGACAAAGGACCACGCCTGCCCAGTAGAATGAAGCTGCTTTCTTTCTTTGTGCACCTTACACACCCAGTACAGATAAGCTGGTAAATAGCGGGAGCCTGGCACCAAGCAATCTATTCGACAAGCTCTTGTTGAATAGATTTAGAGGCACTCAGTCCTGGATTGGTGGGCTGCAGGAGGATCGGGGAAGTCTGTGGAATACCCAGAGACTCCCCACTTCCCAGGTGGGGCTTAATGTAAACCTCCCACTTTAGCCCTTTGCACTTCAACTACACCACTGTTGACACCAGCTGGTTGAAGGAACTTCTTTTCTTTAACTACCTGCAGACCGTTTTGGTTGAAATCTATGTCCTGCAGGTGGCTGCATGGCTCTGACAGGACATAGTTTTCAACTGCTGTGCGCTCCCTCTGCTACCGACGATCACTCCACTTGGCACCATCCACAGGCCCCTGTCTCTGCTGTCTCTGACAGCAGAGCACTGTGAGCCTGTCAGGAGCCGCTTTCATTGGCTCCTGACCACGTGATCACTGTAAGCCAATCCATGGACAATCCATGTGAGCCACTGTGGCCCGGGACCATCTTTTAGGAAATATGGTCCAGGGCCTTTGCTACAAAAGGGGCAGCTACACTGGGCCCCAATAGCTATCGGACCTTGTTACCAGGACCTGATTTGTAGTATTTACCACCAAAGGCCCACTATCACCAGCCACCCCCTGAGCAACCGCATCCTACCCCCACCCCCTAACATACACCTTCACACACTTTTTCCCTAGCAGACATACAGTCTGAACTGTTGAATTCAAGTAAACTGCTATTAAGAAATGTGATGCTCACATATGAAAAGCAGTATTGCTCACTAAAAATATGGTGGTCAATGAGCCCTAGATAAGAAAAGCAACAATGACCCCCAAATATGAAAAGCAGCAAAGACCCACACATATGAAAAGCAGCATTGATCCATATACCGGTATATGACAAGCAGTATTGACCCCTACATATGAAAAGCAGCAATCACCCCCATATATGAAATGTAGCATTGACCCCCACATATAAAAAGTAATCATTTCTGTAAGCTCCTCTGAGGTCAGTTAGTGACAGAATAGCAAGGATTAGATGGTAAGCACCTCTGAGGACAGTAAGTGACATGAGGGCATAGCTAAGATTCAGGATGTCCAAACTTTTTCTACCAAATACCATATCACTGTTCTTGAAATTGTTGAAATTAAAAACGATACTTGCTCATTGCTCCTAGGTACACTATGCATATTGTACTGGTAGTACCTGATTAACAAACAAGATTGGGACTGTAGGTTCTGTGACTCCACTGTGTCTCCCTCTGTGCCACCAGTGTCCCCTTTGCCATCCTCCTGCCGCCTCGTGTTGCCTCTATGCCAGGGGTCTCAAACTCGTGGCCCGCGGGCCATTTGCGGCCCTCGATACAATATTTTGTGGCCCTCGCTGGCAAAAGCTTCCTTATAGTTCGCTTCATTGCTCCCAAGTAATCCACCGCATCCCCGCCGCTAAACGAGGGCTGCAGAGCCCCCAAATCGCCCGGGGGGCAATCCGCCGGCATTTCCTGGAAGGGGCAGAGCTTTCAGCTTCAGCTCTGGCCCTCCTGACGTCAATCGCCGCACGGATCGCCGCCTCTCCCCGATCCTCTCTGTGAAGGAAGAGTGAGAGGGGCGGGCAGAGGCGACGATGCGTGTGAAATTCCTTATGCGGCCCAGCCTCATCCTGACTTTGCCTCCTGCGGCCCCCCAGGTAAATTGAGTTTGAGACCCCTGCTCTATGCCCTCTCCTGTCTTATAGTGCTTCCTCCTCTCCATCTGTGCCTCCACCAATCTCCCTGTGCCCCTATGTGTCTTCCCCATCTATACACCCTGTGTGGCTCCTCCTCTGCCTCCTCAAATGCCCCTTCTGTGCCTCCTCATGTCCTTCTCTGCCCACGCTTGTCACCCTGTGCTCCTGTCTATTGTGTCCCCTCTGTCCCTATTGCTTTTACCTGTACTGTGCACCTTTCTGCCCCTGAGCCTCTTCCTGTGTGCCCCCTCCTGTCTCCTTGTGCCCCCTTTCATCGCCTTGTTCTCCCTCCTCCCCATCTGTCTCTCTTCCGATCTTCTTGTGCCCCCTCTTTATCTCCCTATGTGTATTCTTCTCTCCACCTAGTGCCTCCTCTCCCCCTGTGCCCCTTTTGGCTTCCTGCTGACCCCATCTGTGCTTTCTCCTCTCCATCCGGTGCCTCCTCTCTGCCATATCTCCTTCTGTACCCCTTTGTGCTTTCTCTGTATCTGATGCCTCCATCTAACCCCCTCTGTGCTTTATCCTCTCCAACCGGTGCCACCTCTCCCCCTGTGCCCCCCTTTGCCTGCTTCTGTCCCCCCCCGTGCTTTGTCCTTTCCATCTGATGCCTCCTCTCCCCCGTGCCCCTTTCCCCCTCTGCCCCCCTCTGTGCTTTTTCCTTTCAGGGAGAATAGCACAATCAGGCACTCGCCTGACTGCTGTCAATGTTAGCAAGATAAACTCCCATTGTCAGCCCGCTGCCCACCTTACTTTTCTGGCACCCTAGGCCATGGTCTTTGAAGCCTTGGCTGAAATCCTGCCATAAAGTTACTATTTACAACTAGCTGCCATCTTCTGCCACTGCTCCTTCTGTCCCCATAGCCAAATTGCTGACTGTATCATAAATCTGCTGTCAAGTGTTCTGCAGGAGTGAACCTGTCATCTTAGCTACATGGTTGCACAACTCATGCCCCTTTCTCCAGTGTGCCACTATTAGCAACATGGTCTGTCCAGGCCAATCCACCCTGGTTCTGACTCTGCAGCTACTCATAATAATTATTATTGATTTATCTAATACCATCTTTTGTGGTGCTGTACAGAGTAAGATACAAGCATGGGTAGATATGAATACAAGCATTGGTGCATAATACAGAGGTGGTAGACAATGAAATTGTTGCAGTCACAAATGTTACAGTGATTAACAATGTACAGTAACTTACCAGACTCAAAAGGGAGCTAACCCAGCCCTTGAGAGGGTACTACCTAAAGAATAATAAATGGCAAAATCCACCTTCAATGCCACTCTTATTTACATTAAAGGGAATCTGAAGTGAAAATAAACTTATGATATAATGATTTGTATGTGTAGTACAGCTAAAAAATAAAACATTAGCAGCAGAGATATGAGTCTAATATTGTTTCCAGTACAGGGAGAATTAAGAAACTCCAGTTGTTATCTATGCAAAAGAGCCACTGATCTCTCCATAACTTTCAAAGTCGCAGAGAGCTCTGTCTTCTAAAGGTGGCCATACATCAGCCAACCAATCGACCATCCAGTTTGATTATTATAATCAAATTGAATGAAAATTGGTGCTGCCAAGTGCATGACCGACCGACAAAGTGACCAATTTCATGACAAAAATTGGCCGCATGGTCGATCGCACATGCTGCAAGATGTTGGGCCAAAGTTGGTTGATTGGGTGCATGGCGGTATGGTGGCCAATTTGCGAATGGGCGACGAGACGACAAAACCCCCACCGCTGCCCCCGCAATGAATAAATGTATGTAGTGTGGGCATTTATATATTACCTGTCCAGTGTCAGCCTCCACGCAGTTTCCGTCTCGCTGGGTTCAGCATACACGCCGCTAGCTTGTATGCGGCTGTTACTCGGCGAGATGGACGGACACTGTGCAGAAGCTGCTACAGGACAGATAATGTATAAATGCACACACTACATACATTTATACATTTTGGGGGCAGTGGCAGGGTGGACGCGGCGGGCTCAGCCGATTCCCTGAAATCGGACGGGAATGTAGTGTATGGGCAGATTCGATTAGAGATAAATTTGTCTCTTGGTCGAATCTGCCCATAATCTTCTGATGTATGGCATCCTTAAGGCTTATTATCAAGTGTCTGTCACTGTATTTTGTTTTTTTCTGCAGAGGAAAGTTCAAAAGTTCACTAGCCTGCTCAGTGAAATAATTTAGAATGCTGAGTAATGTGTAAACTGCAAATATTAGAAAATGATGCAATGTTATAAAAAAGCAATATATCTGAAAATAAATATATAAGAATATTTTCTTTGCTACTAAGGTTCTAGTAGTTATCCGTACTACACATTCAATTCATTATATCATAATTTTCTTTTTGCTTCAGTGTCACTTTAAGGGTCCTAAGTGCAGGGCCGGCCCGCTCATGAGGCGGGGTGAACCTTTTGCCTCAAGCGTCACTTCTGGGGGGGGCGGCACCCTCCCGTCCGTGGGTGCGGGGGGCCGGACGCTGAGCTGGAGGGGTAGCGGGCAGGACGGGGGTATTGGGCCAAGCGGTGGGGAGGGGGTCGGACCCCTCCCTCGCCTGGGTCCCCCGATCTGCGCTCCCCTCCAGCTTTAAATAGTTAGGAAGCAGCCGATAGTAAGAGACACAGGCGGGGAGGACTCACCTCTTCCGCGTTCCAGCGTGCAATCCACTGACGTCTCTTCCTGCAATGCCGTCCACTTACAATACAGTGGGCGGCGTTGCCTCTTACTATCGGCTGCTTCCTAACTATTTAAAGCTGGAGGGGAGTGCAGATCGGGGGACCCAGGCGAGGAAGGGGGGGGGGTCCGACCCCCCTCACCACCGCTAGGTCTAATACCCCCGTCCTGCCCGCTACCCCTCCAGCTCGGCGGCCCCCCAAATTTGCCTCAGGCGGCAAAAAGTCTAGGGCCGTCCCTGCCTAAGTGTTTAGTGATTGTGATTTGTAGTGTGCTTTCTTTTAGTTACACTGACATAAGCAAGTCATGTAGCGCTGAAGTTGGGACAAGCATGCTGAAAAAGAATGCAGAATAATGAACACATACAATAATAAAATATTTTCTACATGAAAAATACATGCAGACTGAAGTTCCTCTGTTCTCCACTAGGTGGAGAGCAGAGACCGAGCACGTGGAACAGACGGGAACAGGCTGAAAGCACAGACAGGAAAGATGTAATGCATAGACTGGAAGTGATGTCACACAGAGGCAGAAGTTAATGGCTTGTTGGTGAATGAAGGGACGAGAGGAGGAATTACAGTATTGTGGGCTGGCAGCAGAGAAACCGTATACACTGTAGATTTCCCTATAGCTATTTAATGTGGAGGTGAGTACAAGGAGTGCATGGGGGAAGGGCATTAACACTGATTTGGATGTGCTGTTGTTCATCAGCAGTCCTATAACAATCACCATATTTAGGAAACAAAAAATGCCAAATAATTGCATTTCATGAGACAGCTATTTCACTAACCACAGTTAATGGCTGATTCATGTGAAAATGCAATCCACTAGTCTTTTAAATTAGGCTTTACTTCATTACATTAATTTCACACCTTGATTTACATGTTTTGCATGTGTAGATTGAGCACATCAATCTAGCACAGGAGATTTGGGCGCAGCCGGCGCTTCCATAGACCGTAATAGTAATTAGGGCTATAGCAGCGCACAGTGAGTAACTTCGGCCCCGTCAGATGACGGAGCTGAAGTTACTTTTAAAACACTGTAATTCGGCTGCCAGCAATAGCTGGAAGCAGAATAACATCATTACCTACCATCCACGTGGACCTGGAGGGGGAATAGTAATTAACGCCGCCAGGACTTGTCCAGGAGAAGGGTTAGCCATATATCGGCTGTATCCTGCACCCAAGTCTCCCTGCAGCCAATTCATAACTATGATGTGGATTAGCTCTGTACAGTTTATACCGATCATGATTGAGCTGCTAACAGAAGAGGTGAGCATTACTGGGAATTATGAGAGCGGTGTCTGAATGGTGACTGTAGTATTGTGTTTGTCAGGTTCCTATAAGGCATCAGGATGTCTACGTCTAGTTCTCCATGGAGGAGTCACAGTATTTAGAAGGATACACAGATCTCTACAAAATATCATGATGAAGAATCAGCCACCCCTCACATCAATGGGTAAGAGGAGACTTTTATTTTTTGTAGAGGCAAGAGCAGAATGGAGGGTCCTCCTAGAACCCCCCCCCCCCCCCCCCACATACCATCTAGTAAACACATTGAAATAATGTATTTAGTCTGATTTTGTTTTTTTTCCGCAGGTAGATCGAGTAACAGAAGCACTCCACAGAGATGTACAGGTTCTCTTTATTTCCAGGATGGTACACAGGAAGTTACCACAATCCCCCACCATTATCAGGTAGGTGGAACTGATGTTCTAAACGCATACCAAAGTAACTCCGTATTGTATAATCTATAGGGAAGTTGAGTGGAGATTATAAACTCATATTCTTTTATTTGCTGTCTTGTTTTAGAGTGAAGATGTGATGTCCATTAACGTAGACATTAAGGAGGAACCAGAAGAACCAGAAGACACATATGTGATGGGTGATGAGCAGTGTAAGGAGGAGGAAATTCCTTCACAGATCAGCACAGGTCAGTAATAAACACTAAATACAGGTAATCCCCGGTTAGCAAAAAAATATGGAATGTAGGTTAATTTTTAACCTAAATTTGTATGTACGTTGAAACATTGTTACCTCTGTCCCCTGTGTCTCCAGTGTCTGCCTCTGTGCCAACTCCTTCCCCCTCTGCTTCCCCAGTGCTTTCAGCATCCCCTGCTGTACCATGTCTGTCCCTGTGCCTCTAGTGTCTCCTTACTGTTCCTTTGTGCCCCTTAAGTGCCATCTCCTGTCCTTCTGGGCACTAGTCTACTTTAGAGGACCCAGCTGGAAACCTCCTAGGGAACAGTTATCCAATAGCAGCACACTCTACAGCACAAAGTTCTGTGATTGGCCAATTAGTGTGGACGTTGTTTGCTACAACCTTCTGGAAACCTAGCAGTTTGAGCGGGTGCCGTCCACTCAGTCATGTTAGCTGAATTTCCCTATGAGGTTTCCTGCTGGGTCCCCTAATGTAGATTAGCCACCCCTTTGTGCATCCTGTGCCCCTCAGTGCCTCCTCTTGTCACCCTATACCAACTCTGTGTCCTCATTGCATGCATCGCAGAAGTGACGTCATCAGGCCGACATTCGTAATGGGTCGTTTGTAACTCAGGGACTACCTGTTCAGCAGAGTCACAGTTTCTCTTTCTTCAGTCTCAACAACAGTCCTTTTGGTCCTGCAATCAAAAAAACAAACCCTATTGGCTCCTAAAACATAACTTTTAATGCCAACCACCAATTTATTCGATAAACACAGACCTATTTGAACCAGGGGCTGATTGTATACACACTAATGGATCCTGTGAATTAAATGGTATGTTTAAAGAGACAATTTTTTTTGCAGGATCAATTAGTGTGTACGTATATGATTATCCCCTGGTTCAAATAGGACTGTGTTTAATCCACAACAATCCCGTCTTCTTCTTTTTTTTAATCTATGTTTATTTCCTACGAATGGATCCCGAAACTGGAACCCACCAGAGAGATGTATAAGTCCTCTTTTTTCCCAAGATTGTATAGAGGAAGATCCCAGCATACCTCACCATTTTAAGGTAAGTGGAAATGAGAATTTTGTCAAATACCAAAGTGACTCTGCCAAGCGTTGTACTATTCTGCATTGGCTTGCAGAAAATGTTGTGTCTTTCCTCCCCCTGTAGCTAGGAAGAATGCCTGTATAGCCACTACCTCTTCTAGACCGTATAGTGGGGAGAGCTATCTTCTGATGCATATGCTGTATGCCTCTCTGAGTACTTTTATTTGGAAAGGAGCACGTTGAGCTGTTGGAAATGCCCACACAAAAATATCTTGACCATTGGCCATGCTAATTTTCAGATTCAACTGTCAGCAATGAGGTACTTAATGGTTGAAATTCCAGACACCGAAACAGTTTCCTTGCCCCGGTAGTAGCTACTTAAAGCAAACTGTGACTTGAAAAAATAAAAAATTTAGATACCTTAGTAGAGGGAAGTTTCTGGATGACTCAGAGGCTTCTCTGATCTTCCTGCAGACCCTCTTCATCTTCACAGCCATCCTCCTGTATGTGTATGAGTGCGCCTACACTGCGCAGTATCATGGAGCAGCTTGTGCTTGGAGGTAAAATGTATACATGAGTGGCTCCATGCCATTGGGCAGGCTGTCCGTGCACCTGCGTAGACAGATGGGAGCACAGCCGCAAACCTATTTCGACAAGCCATTGCCGAATAGAGACAGTAGGCCCCAGTGGGGAATGGCGAGCTCAAGGGGGGCTCTGGAAGGCTCTGGAATGGGGAGCTTGAGGCGGATGAGGGAAGGCTCTGGAATGTGGAGCTCGAGGGGGATGAGGAAAGGCTCTGGAATGGGGAGCTCGTGGGGGACGAGGTAAGGCTCTGGAATGGGGAGCTCTTGGGGGACGAGGTAAGGCTCTGGAATGGGGAGCTCAAAGGGGAGGAGGGAAGGCTATGGAATGGCATGCTCGAGGGGGGCGAGGAAAGCCTCTGAAATAGTGATCTCAAGGGGTACGAGGGAAGACTCTGGAATGGGGAGCGCAAGGGGAGGAGGTAAGACTGTGGAATGGAAAGCTCAGGGAGACGAACTAAGGCGCTGGAATGGCAAGCTCGAGGGGTAGGAGGTAAGGCTCTGGAATGGTGAGCTTGAGGGGCAGGATGTAAGACTCTAGAATGGTGAGATCAAGGGGGATGAGATAAGGCTCTGAAATGGCGAGCTCGAGGGGAACCAGGGAAGCCTCTGGAATGGTGAGCTAGAAGGGTATGAGGGAAGCCTATAATATGGTGAGCTCAATAGGTAGGAAAGAAGGCTCTGGAATGGGGAGCTCAAGGAAGACGAGGGAAGGCTCTGGAATGGGGAGCTCGAGAGGGACGAGGGAAGCCTCTGGAATGGAGAGCTCGAGAGGGACGAGGGAAGCCTCTGGAATGGGGAGCTCGAAGGGGATGAGGGAAGGCTCTGGAATGGCAAGCTCAAGGGGGGCGAGGGAAGCCTCTGAAATAGTGAGCTCAAGGGGTACGAGGGAAGGCTCTGCAATGGGGAGCACAAGGTGGAGGAGGTAAGGCTTTGGAATGGGGAGCTCGAGAGGGACAAGGTAAGCCTCTGAAATGGGGAGCTTGAAGGGGAAAAGGGAAGGCTCTGGAATGGGGAGCTCGAGAGGGACGAGGGAAGCCTCTGGATTGGGGAGCTCACGAGGGACAAGAGAAGGCTCTGGAATGGGAAGCTCGAGAGCGACGAGGAAAGATTCTGGAATGGGGAGCTCGAGGGGGATGAGGGATGTGTGCTAACATAACTGCGGAATTTTGTGGTGCAGTGTGGTGCCAGAGGGAATCAAAGTAGGTTGATGCAGTGCTGAACTAGATTTGGCAACAGTGCCACTAGCGGCAAGCCCAGATGTGTCCATTTAATATTTAAATTACGTGGCGAAGCAGGCAGTGATCAAAGTTTAAGACTCATTCAGCACTTTGATCTAAAGAGGCTGACGTTGGGTCAGGCTAGATCCGACAACTGTTCCACTATCGGTGGCCATGTTTCCCTATGTCGGACTGTGTCTGACATTGGTCAATCCTGGAAAATGCTAGTGTTGGACAAAGTCTGTCATTGGATTGGAAAGGGCTAAGGTGTATATGAACTTGTAGTCCAGGGATTCCCATTCATACAGCTTCAGCAGTGAAACAAGTAGACACCATGTTGTGTTACCCATAAACTGATTCTCTTCAATTCTGTGCTTTTTAGGGTGAAAATGTGGTCATTGTTAAAGTAGAACTTAAAGAGGAACCAGAAGAGTCATATGTGAGGGGCAATGAACTGTGTAAGAAGGAGGAAGTTCCTTCACAGATCAGCACAGGTCAGTATTAAACACTAAGGACCCTTTGGGTGTGTACACACCTCCAATTTTGATTGGCCAATTTTACCACCACCATGTAGTATGAAGGCCAGCAGATTTTGAATACTATGAACAGATTGTCTAGGTAATTTCTCATACTACATGGCAATAGTACAATGGGTCAATCAGAATTGGATGTGTGTATAAATCCTTACGCATTCTATACACCATTTTGTGTAAGGATGATGATTAAGGATAATCAATGACATATTAATACTTAGAAATCTATACAAATGTTATGCATGACAAATGATTATTTGGACAAAGAAAATTCAGCAGCTGATGCATTTGATTTGTGCATATCCAAGCTGCATAAAATTAACACAACATTTTCATCAACTTTAAATTATTAGTATCAGTGGCCCTCCCTAGTAAGGACCAGTGATGCCATTTTTTGGTAGTAAAGTTAATATATGGTATGCAGAAACTGAAAGGGTCTGCATTTAACAAATAACCAAATGCTGGTCATTTTTTATAGTTTGTTTTCCTCGTATATAGTTATAAGACTATGTTATCAAATGAGAAGGAGATACTGTGCACCATATGAAAGGCCCATCTCCATTTCTCAGTATAACATCATGTCCCCAACAAATGGGGAGGACATACTATACACCATATGAGAGGCCCATTTCCATTCCTCAGTATAACATCATGTTCCCAACAAATAAGGAGGAGATACTGTACACCATATGAAAGGTCCATCACCATTCCTCAGTATAACATCATGTTCCCAACAAATGAGGAGGAGATACTGTACACCATATGAAAGGCCCATCTCCATACCTCAGTATAACATCATGTTCCCAACAAATGAGGAGGAGATACTGTACACCACATATGAGGCCCATCTCCATTCCTCAGTATAACATCATGTTCCCAACACATGAGGAAGAGATACTGTACACCATATGAGAGGCCCGTCTCCATTCCTCAGTATTACATCATGTTCCCAACAAACGAGAAGGAGATACTGTACACCACATGAACGGTCCATCTCCATTTCTCAGTATAACATCATGTTCCCAACAAATGAGGAGTAGATACTGTACTCCATATGAAAAGCCCATCTCCATTCCTCAGTATAACATCATGTTCCCAACAAATGAGGAGTAGATACTGCACACCATATGAAAGGTCCGTCTCCATTCCTCAGTATAACACCATGTTCCCAACAAATGAGGAGGAGACACTGTACACCATATGAGAGGCCCATCTCCATTCCTTAGTATAACATCCTGTTCCCAACAAATGAGAAGGAGATACTGTACACCATATGAGAGGTCCATCTCCATTCCTCGGTATAACATTATGTTCCCAACAAATGAGGAGGAAATGCTGTACACCATATAAAAGGTCCATCTCCATTCCTCAGTATAACATCACGTTCCCAACAAATGAGGAGGAGATACTGTACACCATATGAGAGGCCCATCTCCATTCCTCAGTATAACATCATGTTCCCAACAAATGAGGAAATACTGTACACAATATGAAAGGTCCATCTCCATTCCTCAGTATAACACAAAGTTACCAACAAATGAGGAGGAGATACTGTACATTAGTCTGTGGTGTATATGTACAAGGTGACACTTGTGCTGGAATCGGTATAGAGGTTTTCTACACTGTATCCAATTCCTTTTCCTATATCAGGATTACAGTTTTATCACTTTCCATGCCAGAGCTCTATGTCATTTTGGCTATTAGTCCAACAAATATGTCTGTATAATACAAAGCAGGAACAATGAATGTGTTTTCATGGCAATGTTATCTCCCCAGTAGATGGAGAGGATGTTGGAAACCCCTCAGAAGAGCATCCTATTTCTCCTCCAGAGTATACTGCAGAAGATGATGATGTTGTACGGTATTCTCCAGGAGGAAATCCCATTACTGGAAATACACACCACAAGGTTTACCAGGAGGATGGAGCACCAGACCCCTCTGATATCTCCTGGAAATATTTGGAGAGTTTGCATGCTTCTACCTCAGATATGCAAACCAGATATCCCACTGCTGATAGATCACCAGATCACTTTAATCCTGAGGAATCTTCTTCCAGTACATCTGGTGCCGTTACACAGGAAGGAGATAAAAGATTTCCATGTTCTGAATGCGGTAGATATTTTAGAGCCAAGTCACTTCTTATTAGACATCAGAGAAGTCACACAGGTGAGCGTCCTTTCTCCTGTTCAGAGTGTGGGAAACGGTTCTCTGAGAAAGGAAACCTTCATATACATTTAAAGCGCCACACAGGTGATCTTGCTTTTTCATGTTCTGATTGTGGGAAATCTTTTAGTACGAAGGGAATCCTTCTAAAACATCAGAAAATACACACAGGTGAGCATGCTTTTTCCTGTGTAGAGTGTGGGAAACAGTTCATTCATAAAGGCGACTATCTTGTCCACCAGAGAATTCACACTGGAGAACGGCCATTTTCATGTTCAGAGTGTGGGAAAGCTTTCAGTTATAGAGTATCTCTTCTCATACATCAGAGAAGTCACACTGGTGAGCGGCCTTACTCTTGCTCAGAGTGTGGGAAATGCTTTGCTCAGAAAGGATATCTTCGTACACATCAGAAACTTCACTCGGGCGAGTTTCCTTTTTCATGTGCTGAGTGTGGGAAATGTTTCAGCGTAAAAGAAAGACTTCTAAAACATCAGAAAAGTCACAGCACTGAGCGTCCTTTTTCATGCTCAGAGTGTGGGAAATGTTTTATTCTGAAGGAGCAGCTTGTTAGGCACCAGAAAAGTCATAATTCTGAGCGGGCTTTTTCATGTTCAGAGTGTGGGAAAGGCTTTGTTCATAAAGGAGACCTTCTTAGACACCTGAGACGGCACACAGGCGACTCTCTATTTTCATGTTCAGATTGTGGGAAACGTTTCACCCACCAAGGGGACCTTGTAAGACATCAGAGAATTCACACTGGGGAGCGTCCGTTTTCATGTGCTGAGTGTGGGAAAGCTTTTACATTGAAAGGAAACCTAACTAAACATCTGAAAACACACAGTGTGATGCTGGTGTCCTGCAGCTGATGACACTCATAGGTTTAGTCGTTCTTTCAGCAGAAAAACTGTAGAGGGAAGTTTTTAGGAAATGACTCCTATAAGATATGGGCAGATACTGGTGTTCAGAGTAACATGATGGCTTCTTTGACCCTAATACCAGCCCTCCGACATGCCGGACCTGCCTTTAGTGACAATTATGCATGTAAGCTGGTATTCTTTACATCCCACTGACCATTTTCTGCAGCAATACACTTATTGTATGAATTTAAAATACAAGAGGACAAAACAAAGATCACTGAGTCACCCTATAGGCATTAAGGGCTACTGCTGACACTGCACAGAAAATACTACTGAGGACATTGCATAAAGCTGGGCACACTATTAAAGGGAATCGAGCATCATTTTTAACTCCCAGGGCAGCTCAATAGCAAATTAAAAATGCATGCTTGTACAGTTGTACAGAGGCACCAGAAGTATAAAAGGAAATAACACTTTTAAAAGAGTGCTAGAGGGTTAGTGGTGGACTTACCTCCCCAAGTTAGACACAAGATGTTGTTGATTATTTCAACAAATAATGTATTTACATACTCCAGAGTAGTGCAACGCGTTTCGTGGGCATGTCCCACTTCATCAGGATATAAACACGGAGTACAACAACTCATGCGTTCAGAATGAAGGTTTAGCGCCTCTGTCCATGCTAAACGTGGTACATTGTTTAAAAAAAAACACTTTCATTTTACCTCATCTTTTTAAATTTAAGGGTTAATTACAGGCTGAATTATTCTACTTCCTCTGTTCGCAAGTGGGATGGCGCAAAATAAGATGGAAGGAAGATAAATAAAAACTCACCAAATTAGACTTAATTACCCACAAATAAACCCATTAAGCATTAGGGAGGGTGATGAGTCTCCCCCACTGTTCTTCAAACAGAAAATATTAGTTACAATTGATGAATTTCACACCAAACCCTGAATCACGGAAGTGAAAAGGTGGTGGTGGGGGAGTGGGTTAATTTCTCAAATATGGCAGCCCTTTTTGGCTATTTGTAACCAGGAGCTGCGAAGATCCCTTTAAAGAGAGTCTGAAGCCGAAAAAAATACCTATTATTACTGGCCATTTATGTTAAGCAATATGATATTAGCTGAAACGCCGCATTCCCACGGCAGAACGAGGTTTCATTCCCCCTGAAATCCCCGGGGCAAAATTTGGTTCTCCTTCCTGGTAGAGGCAGCTCTTTGCGCAGTATCTCTGCCTCTGCTTGCGTCAATCTCCGCCTCTCCCCGCCCCTCTCAGTCTTCTTTCACTGAGAGGGGTGGGGAGAGGCGGAGATTGATTGGACTGGAGGCAGAGCTTCAGCGCAAACTCTGCATTCCCGGGCAGCAAAATCCACGACCTGGTTGTGGAATTTTGTGCCGGGATTTGGGAGGAATAATATTCACTTTATACACCTCACACTCTCCTTACCTAGTGTTTTATCATATACTGACAATTTCCTGGGTGGATAAGTGGATCATTAATGGCGGTAGTTCACTTATTATTTTAGTATGCAACAAAATGGGAACCTGAAGTGAGAGGGATAGGGAAGCTGCCATATATATTTCCATTTAAACTGTACCAGTTACCTTTCAGTCCTGCTGACCTTTCATGCCTCAGTAGTTTTTGAATCAAACACCTGAAACAAGCATGTGACTAATCCAGTCAGAAACAGCTAATCTGCATGCTTGTTTAGGGGCTATGGTTAAAAGTATTAGAGGCAGAGGAGCGATCAGCAGGATGCCAGGTAACTGGTGTAGTTTAAAAGGAAATAGATGTCAGCCTCCATATTGTTCTCACTTCAGGTGTCCTTCAAAGCAAATCTGTAATGCACGAAATATCAGATGCCTATGGAGAGGGAAGGCTCTGGATCCTATTGAGCCTTCCCTGCACTCTTTTGGTCCCCTCGTTCCAGCGCTGTCCCCAGGTGAAAGCTACACCACTTCTGTGAGCTCTCAGATGGCTGCAGGAGGACGTGTGTCCCCGGGCGCTCCTGCAGATGGGCGGCTCTGTACAGCATGGAGCGCATGGGGCACAAGTGCACCTGAAGACTTCCAAGGGCTAACAGGTATATTTTTGACCAGTTTGTTGAATAGCACTAACCGGGGTGACAGCACTGGAACAACGGGAACAAGAAGGGACAGGGAAGGCTCAATAGGATGCAGAGTTTTCCCTCTTTATAGGCAAGTATTATAGTATTTAGTATCTCTTCCATCCCTTAAAATTAAAATTGGATCACCATGGTTACCCGCAGCATTCCCTTACATACGAGGTTAGAGGGAGTCCTAAAATTTCAGAACATTGGGGGTTGCCGATATAATTCCTGTGATATGTAGAAGCTTTTCAGAGGCGCCAATAGAATAAAAGTCACTTAAATGAGCTTAAAACCGATGGGGCAGTGGTGGGCCTATCCCATCCATGCAGACAAAGGAAACAAAGGAAGGACTGTGGCATCAACAGTCAAACAACAATTTATTTATACTCCACAGTAAAAATAGGCAACGCGTTTCACGGGCTTAATCCCGCTTCATCAGGCCAATCAAAAAGGAGCATACAGCTTAACAGCATCGAAACAACACTGAGCGCCTCTTTACTGTGGAGTATAAATAAATTGTTGTTTGACTGTTGATGCCACAGTCCTTCCTTTGTTTGCTTTGTCTGCATAGATGGGATAGGCCCACCACTGCCTCATCGGTTTTAAGCTCATTTAAGTGACTTTTATTCTATTGGCACCTCTGGAAAGCTTCTACATATTGCTAAGTCCACCCTTGGTGGAGGGTTGTACCCATCTTCTTCCCATCTACAGAGAGCGACTTTTAATCCTGAGTGGGGTTAGGTTAATCTCCCCACCTGCCTTCACAGTGGTTGCCTAATGGTAACCCTGGTTTGTGAGTATTAAATTGTTAGATTACTCATTATTAATTATCATCTATACAATATCACACTATTGGGCTCTTGGTGTCCCCCCTCCCATAATTCCTATGATGGTTTCATTGCAAATCCTAATATTAATATATCGGTACACAACAAATGTAATAAATGCTATTTGACCCTGAATGTTTTGGCTCTTTTAAAATTATTGTTTTAATCTTACTAGTATTCAGCCTAGTTAGAAAATAACCTTCAGTGTGTGATGGACACTTGATGATAGCTATTGTTTTTGCAATATATTGCCAACTCTTATACTGTTAAGTTAATGTTAAGTACTATGCATTTTTATTTTTTTTCTTTGATCTATTATTATTTCTGGTTTGTATGACAAATTCCAATAAAATTCATTGTTAAAATGAATGCTTATCAAATCAGTAAATTACGTTAAAGTGTACCAGCAAAATTGTGTTTAACTGGGCACAGGGACACTGTGTTATGAGCATTAATAAGAGGAATGGCAGAAAGATGGCAGAGAGGTGACAGAGAGATATATACACACACACACACACACACACACACACACACACACACACACACACACACGGGTGGCAGAGAGAGGCACCCAGATAGAGAGGTGAAAGAGAGAGACACACATATAGAGGTGGCAGAGAAAGAGACTCACAGGTGGCAGAGAGAGACACTCAGAGGGGTGGCAGAGAGACACCCAGATAGAGAGATGGCGGAGAGAGACACAGAGCTGTGGCAGAGAGAGAGAGACTCAGATAGACAAATGGCAGAGAGAGACACTAGAGGAGAGGCAGAGGAAGACACCCAGATAGAGAGGTGGTAGAGAGAGAGACACAGCCATGGCACGGAGAGATAAAGTGGTGACAGAGAGGTGGCTGAAAGAGATACCCAGATAGGTGGTGGAGAGAGATACTCTGATAGAGAGATGGCAGAGAGAGACTTTCAGATAGAGAGGTGGTAGACAGAGACACAGAGGTGGCAGAGAGAGAGAGAGACAGAAACATGGCAGAGAGAGACTTTTAGATAGAGAGGTGGCAGAGAGAGACAGAAACATGGCAGAGAGAGACTTTCAGATAGAGATGTGGTAGACAGAGACACAGGTGGCAGAGAGAGAGAGACAGAAATGCGGAAGAGACAGACACCCAAATAGAGAGGTAGCAGACGGGAGGTGCACAGATAGAGAGGTAGCAGTGAGAGGCACCCAGATGGATAGGTGGCAGAAAGCAATCTGGGGAGTGAGAGCCATCCATATAGAGGTGGCACAAAGAGATCAATGGAGTAGTAACAGTGAGAGACACCCAGATACAGAGGTGGCAGAGAGAGACACATAAAACGGATTCAGACTACCTTAAAGCGATATCGTCACCATAAAAATCAAATTTCAACAGCAACTGGTCTGAGTGTATTAAGTGATAAAGATGCTAATCCTGCATTCAAAACTTGCAAAACTTTTTCTGCTGTTATGATTTGGAGTTATCATATACCTTAGGAGCACTGGCTCTTTAGTAGTCGGTGCCAAAGAATTGCATGCTGGGGGTTCTTTTTATCTATAATGTATTCCTCCTCTTCCCTTTATTTCCCTGCCTGCTGCTTATCTGAAACCTGATCCCCTAATCACTTGTGTTTACAAGCAAGGCTGAGGCGACTCAGCGATTGGAGGAGACAAGAAAAAAAGTAAAGGGCAGAACTGACATCACGAGTTAGCCTTTACAGTGTGCAAAAGACTTGGCCCCCACCAGGAACAGAATTCTCGTCATTTACTATATAACATTCACTGAAATCAAAACGTGGACATTACAATACATGTGTTATGTAAGTAGATCAAGTATTTATCTACGGTACTTATATATGTGTTTTTTCCCCTGGAATAGTATGGCTGATCCTACTGCTTTAATTTTCTTCTATGTTTTCTCCTGACTGATGTTTTTTCATCTT
Organism: Hyperolius riggenbachi; assembly: GCF_040937935.1. Classification (NCBI taxonomy): domain Eukaryota; kingdom Metazoa; phylum Chordata; class Amphibia; order Anura; family Hyperoliidae; genus Hyperolius; species Hyperolius riggenbachi. The sequence continues at coordinate 215,752,867 of NC_090655.1, forward strand.
GCCTACATAATAACAACAGCAAGTTTATAAAAGTACTAAAACATGTAAAAAAAGCTCTTTTGGAGGCTTATACTTACAAAGGCTTGATCTGTCTGCTCTTTTGTCCTCCCTTTTTGTTGCTGTAACGCAATCTGCCCACTTCTCTGCCCTCCTGGCACCCAGCATGCCTGACACATGTTCCAGCTCCAGTCTACCTTCACCATTCTTCCCAGCCTCAGTAACTGAGGACAGCCAGACAAAAATTTTATAGACAGCAACTCAAAGACCCAGCAAGGCGGAGCTGCAGCCTCTGGGCCATATCCAGCAGCTTCCCAGCGAATGATTCAATATCACCTATTTCAGGCATTTGACCATCTTTACCAAGTAATGATGATTTATTTGGTTTATTCTGAATGCTAAGGGGAAAAGCGCAAGGTTAGATTTATATTTTTTCTGCTCCTTGGCCAACGTTCCTGTTTGCTTCCTATCCATGTGTAACAGCACCCCTTCGATTCCATGTGCAGTCTCCTCTTCTGTGTGTAAGGGCTCTAACCCACTAGCAGCCTTTTGTACATGCTAGTGATTTGTAAAGCTCTTGCCAATGTAATGCTATGGGGGATTTTTATAAGATCACATCCCTCAAGTGGGATCACACCCATATAGCATTACATTAGCAAGAGCTTTTCAAATCACAAGCACTTAGTAACATACTGCTAGTGGGTTCCAGGCCTTACATCCATATACAGCAGCCCCCCTCTTTCATGTACGGCTCCTTTGGGCAGCAGCCCCCCACCTCCAGACGTTGCACCCCATTTGCTGCCTCCCTTTTTAATTTGCACGCTTGTTTTCTATATTCTGCAACCAATGTCCACATCCAACCGCTCCCTTAGGCAGCAGCCGCCCATGGCCCGAGCCTTTATGGCCTCCAGAAATCCAACATGCAGTCATTATTTATATTATGCTTGAAACATCAATAAAATGTAGCAACATTTGTACATGCCACAAACTTCACTTTTGCTTATATAACTGAGGTTGCATGTGCCACGATGTGGGCATAAAGCTGATATTTTGCTATTAAAGTGACCTGAGCAGTGTTTTTACTTTTTTTTTTTTTTTTTTACATGACCCTCCCCATAGGGGAGGTTTTGAAATGGTGTGTGCCATTGAAGGGGCTGGGGGAGCACCATTACTTCCTGCAGGATGCTGCTCCTCTGACCCCTGGCCTGCACCATCTTATTCACCCGACCACAGCTTCTGCTGCAATTGTAATTCCCAGTGAGGTCAAACGTACCGTGATGCATGCTGGGAGATGTAGTCCGGGTAATGCGAGTACAGAGCTGTACTGCAATCTCACGGACTGTGGCTATAAGTATTAGAGGCAGAGGATCATCAGGGCAGCCAGGCAGTGTGCGTTGTTTAAAAGGAAATAAATCTGCCAAGTATCATATCCCTCTCAAGTCAATCATCCTTTTAGTACCAATTAATTATTGACTCCACGAATTTAGAATTTCCTGAAATCCGGCCCTGGAGGTGAGCCAATATTTTGCTCCCAACTGTCCATTTTTTTTTCTGGAAACCAAGTCCTTATTTTAAACCAAATCCCTTTGAACGTTTCAGGACTGATGAGCAGATCCGGATAAATATATGGATCTTTCTTCTAAGAATGTGTTCATGTAATTCTAAACTACACCCACAAGAGAAAAACTGGCAGGCACTCACAGGGTTAAAAGTTACTGACAGCACTTTTATTATCCAAACTTTAATTCACTTAAGTGCTTCCTCAGCAACCAACAATCCAAAACCTAACAGCAATTTCTATCAATGCATCACATCAGGCAAATACTAGCATAGCAGTTGAAGCATGCAGGGAACAAAGTTTAATTCTATACTCCTCTCCTCTGACATATTACTCGTTTTCAAATGCTAAAATCAAGGATAGGACACGAAGATGGAATGGAACGAAAAGGCTTAAGAATTTTTTTGTGTGGTAAATGTAAGTAAAGATTTTGGTGGGGTAGAGATGGTTGGGTGTGGGGGGGGGGGGGGGGTGGGGGGGGGTGCTTGAGGCTTATGCAATCAACTGAATTGAAAAAGAACCAAGCAGCAGGTGAAAAAGTACTATCAAAATTATTTTGAGTGCTTGCTGGTGGTTTAAAAGGCATTTTATTGTGAAATGTGAAAATATTACCTAGAGAAAGCTGGGGAGAAAGTTAATTCTACAGTGGGTTGCAAAAGTATTCAGCCCCCTTGAAGTTTTCCACATTTTGTCACATTACTGCCACAAACATGCATCAATTTTATTGCAATTCCACGTGAAAGACCAATACAAAGTGGTGTACACGTGAGATGTGGATCGAAAATCAAACATGATTCCAAAATTTTTTTACAAATCATTAACTGCAAAGTGGGGTGTGCGTAATTATTCGGCCCCCTGAGTCAATACTGTGTAGAACCACCTTTTGCTGCAATTACAGCTGCCAGTCTTTTAGGGTATGTCTCTACCAGCTTTGCACATCTAGAGACTGAAATCCTTGCCCATTCTTCTTTGCAAAACAGCTCCAGTTCAGTCAGATTAGATGGACAGCGTTTGTGAACAGCAGTTTTAAGATCTTGCCACAGATTCTCGATTGGATTTAGATCTGGACTTTGACTGGGCCATTCTAACACATAGATATGTTTTGTTGTAAACCATTCCATTGTTGTCCTGGCTTTATGTTTAGGGTCATTGTCCTGCTGGAAGGTGAACCTCTGCCCCAGTCTCAAGTCTTTTGCAGTCTCCAAGAGGTTTTCTTCCAAGTTTGCCCTGTATTTGGCTCCATCCATCTTCCCATCAACTCTGACCAGCTTCCCTGTCCCTGTTGAAGAGATGCACCCCCCGAGCATGATGCTGCCACCACCATATTTGACAGTAGGGATGGTGTGTTCAGAGTGATATGCAGTGTTAGTTTTCCGCCACACATAGCGTTTTGCATTTGGGCCAAAAAGTTCCCTTTTGGTCTCATCTGACCAGAGCACCTTCTTCCACATGGTTGCGGTGTCCCCCACATGGCTTGTGGCAAACTGCAAATGGGACTTCTTATGCTTTCTGTTAACAATGCCTTTCTTCTTGCCACTCTTCCATAAAGGCCAACTTTGTACAGTGCATGACTAATAGTTGTCCCATAGACAGAGTCTCCCACCTGAGCTGTAGATCTCTGCAGCTCGTCCAGAGTCACCATGGGCCTCTTGACTGCATTTCTGATCAGCGCTCTCCTTGTTCGGCCTGTGAGTTTAGGTGGACGGCCTTGTCTTGGTAGGTTTACAGTTGTGCCATACTCCTTCCATTTCTGAATGATCGCTTGAACAGTGCTCCTTGAGATGTTCAAGGCTTTGGAAATCTTTTTGTAGCCTAAGCCTGCTTTAAATTTCTCAATAACTTGATCCCTGACCTGTCTGGTGTGTTCTTTGGACTTCATGGTGTTGTTGCTCCCAATATTCTCTTAGACAACCTCTGAGGCCATCACAGAGCAGCTGTATTTGTACTGACATTAGATGACACACAGGTGCACTCTATTTAGTCATTAGCACTCATCAGGCAATGTCTATAGGCAACTGACTACACTCAGACCAAAGGGGGCCGAATAATTACGCACACACCACTTTGCAGTTATTTATTTGTAAAAAAATGTTTGGATCATGTATGATTTTCGTTCCACTTCTCATGTGTACACCACTTTGTGTTGGTCTTTCATGTGAAATTCCAATACAATTGATTCATGTTTGTGGCAGTAATATGACAAAAAGTGGAAAACTTCAAGGGGGCCGAATACCTTTGTAACCAGGGGCGTAACTAGAAATCACTGGGCCCCCCTGCGAATATTTGGATGGGGCCCCCCCCCCATAGGTGCCAAATAATCGTAATGGGGCAGCGTTTCACTGTAAATTAATTGTAAAGTGGGCAGCACCAGTCACCAGAAAATAGTAACGTGAGCAGCAGTCACCAGAAAATTGTAACGTGGGCAGCATTCACCAGACAATCGTAATGTGAGCAGCGTTCACCAGAATATCGTAATGTGGGACAGAAAATCGTAATGTGGGCAGAGTTCACCAGAAAATTGTAACATGGACAGCATTCACCAGACAATCGTAACGTGGGCAGTGTTCACCAGAAAATCGTAATGTGGGCCAGAAAATCGCAATGTGGGCAGCAGTCACCAGAAAATCGCCATGTGGGCAGCAGTCACCAGAAAATTGCAATGTGGGCATCAGTCACCAGAATATCGTAATGTGGGCAGCAGTCACCAGAAAATCCTAATGTGGGCAGCAGTCAGTCACCAGAATGTCGTAATGTGGGCAGCAGACACCAGAAAATCCTAATGTGGGCAGCAGTCACCAGAAAATCCTTATGTGGGCAGCAGTCACCAGAAAATCGCAATGTGGGCAGCAGTCACCAGAAAATCCTAATGTGGGCAGCATACACCAGAAAATCGTAATGTGGGCAGCAGACACCAGAAAATCGCAATGTGGGCAGCAGACACCTGAAAATCGCAATGTGGGCAGCAGACACCTGAAAATCGTAATGTGGGCAGCAGACACCTGAAAATCGTAATGAGGGCAGCAGACACCTGAAAATTGCAATGTGGGCAGCAGTGACTAGAAAATCGCAATGTGGGCAGCAGTGACCAGAAAATCGTAATGTGGGCAGCAGACACCTGAAAATCGCAATGTGGGCAGCAGACACCTGAAAATCGTAATGTGGGCAGCAGACACCAGAAAATCGCAATGTGGGCAGCAGACACCAGAAAATCGTAATGTGGGCAGCAGACACCAGAAAATCGTAATGTGGGCAGCAGACACCTGAAAATCGTAATGTGGGCAGCAGACACCTGAAAATCGTAATGTGGGCAGCAGACACCTGAAAATCGTAATGTGGGCAGCAGACACCTGAAAATCGTAATGTGGGCAGCAGACACCTGAAAATCGTAATGTGGGCAGCAGACACCAGAAAATCATAATGTGGGCAGCAGACACCAGAAAATCATAATGTGGGCAGCAGACACCAGAAAATCGCAATGTGGGCAGCAGGCACCAGAAAATCGCAATGTGGGCAGCAGTGACCAGAAAATCGTAATGTGGGCAGCAGACACCTGAAAATCGTAATGTGGGCAGCAGACACCTGAAAATCGTAATGTGGGCAGCAGACACCTGAAAATCGTAATGTGGGCAGCAGTGATCAGAAAATCGCAATGTGGGCAGCAGACACCTGAAAATCGTAATGTGGGCAGCAGACACCTGAAAATCGTAATGTGGGCAGCAGACACCTGAAAATCGCAATGTGGGCAGCAGACACCAGAAAATCATAATGTGGGCAGCAGACACCAGAAAATCATAATGTGGGCAGCAGACACCAGAAAATCGCAATGTGGGCAGCAGGCACCAGAAAATCGCAATGTGGGCAGCAGTGACCAGAAAATCGCAATGTGGGCAGCAGGCACCAGAAAATCGCAATGTGGGCAGCAGTGACCAGAAAATCGCAATGTGGGCAGCAGTGACCAGAAAATCGCAATGTGGGCAGCAGTGACCAGAAAATCGCAATGTGGGCAGCAGTGACCAGAAAATCGTAATGTGGGCAGCAGACACCAGAAAATCATAATGTGGGCAGCAGACACCTGAAAATGGCAATGTGGGCAGCAGACACCTGAAAATCGCAATGTGGGCAGCAGACACCAGAAAATCGCAATGTGGGCAGCAGACACCTGAAAATCACAATGTGGGCAGCAGACACCTGAAAATCCTAATGTGGGCAGCATACACCTGAAAATCGTAATGTGGGCAGCAGACACCAGAAAATCGCAATGTGGGCAGCAGACACCAGAAAATCATAATGTGGGCAGCAGACACCTGAAAATCGTAATGTGGGCAGCAGTGACCAGAAAATCACAATGTGGGCAGCAGACACCTGAAAATCGTAATGTGGGCAGCAGTCACCTGAAAATCACAATGTGGGCAGCAGACACCTGAAAATCGTAATGTGGGCAGCAGACACCTGAAAATCGTAATGTGGGCAGCAGACACCTGAAAATCGTAATGTGGGCAGCAGACACCTGAAAATCGTAATGTGGGCAGCAGACACATGAAAAAAAAACAATTCACTTACCTGACAGAAGTCTTCTCCTCTCCCGGCATCTGGCTCGCAGCTCCCCGAGTCCTCCTGCAGCACATCTCCCGCGCTGACAGGCAGAGTGCAGGGCTACGGCAAGATGGCTGCCGAAGCCCTGTACTGGAGACACAAATAGTCTCCAGTGTAGGGCTTCTTCGGCGGCCATCTTGCCGTAGCCCTGCTCTACCTGCCGGAGACTATGCAGGCTGCTGCTGGAGCGGAGCTACGGGGAATGAACTGGCGCAGCGTCTATTAGACGCTGCGGCCAGTTGAGCACCTTGCTGGGGGGTCCAGAGCAGCGCTCCCCCCACGCACAGTGAGCGGGCCCCAGAGCAGCCCCGGGCGGCAGGGGCCCCCTGCGGCTGAGAGAGTCGCATCCCCGGTAGGTACGCCGGTGGTGACAGCCTTTCCTCCTCCGGGCCCCTGACTTGCTAGGGGCCCCCCTGCAACTGCAGGGGCTGCAGGGTCTATTCCTACGCCCCTGTTTGTAACCCACTGTATAGTGGCTCCTGGGCCCATATTCAATTCACATTTTCTCCTGCGTTTTCTCCTGGGAAATATTTTCACAACTTGTTATAAAATAAAATGTTAAACCACCAGCAAGCAAGAAAATACACAAAATATTTTGATAGTACTTTTTCACCAGTTTTTAATTACTTTTTCAATTGTAAAATGCTTAAAAGTTATCTTAAAGAGAATATGACAATTATCTCTTAGGAGATAACTCAGGAGAAGAAGTTAATTGCATATGGCCCCTGGTGTCAGCGATGCCCTAAATATGTACATCAAGACTGCAAAGGGTGTTACAAATGAATGAAGGCTGCAGTCCCACAATTCTCCACAAGGTGGGCATGTCACGGACACCAAGTAAACGTTCTGGTTTGGAGGAGGGAGAGGGGCAGGAAGTACAGAGGAGACATTGCTGGAACTGGCAGCAGAGGAGGAGGTAATAAGACAGTTACTGTATTTACAAATAAAGCACTGGCATACTCTGAAGTAATATACAGAGATCACTGAAACATGTCTCTGCACCAAAGGTGCTTACACTCTAATCTGCCACCATGCACCCACCAGGGCCAATGTGGGGAAAAAGCTGATTCACCGACTTGTGTGATTTATTTTTTTTTTGGGGGGGGGGGGGGGGGGGGAAGAAAACTCAAATATCTGAAAGGACTCCCACAAACACAAGGGGGCCATACAATCTATAAGCTAATAGCACACTGGTGAGGGTGAATGCCCAGAGCTGTAAGGCCACTCTGCAATCTGAACAGCCGCTATGCTGCGCTGAAATTCTCTTCACTTCTCATACCATGCAGCTACACAAATGCTTGTCTGTCTGGGCTCAGTGGGAGAGGGGAGTGTGGAGAGAAATGTCCACTTTATAAAGCAGAAGACACCACAGAATTTGTTGCTAGTCTACTTTAGGGGACCCATCAGGAAACCTCATAGGGAAATTCCACTAACGTGATTGTGTGGACAGCGCCCTTTTGAACTGCTAGCTTCCAATAGGTCTTAGTAAACCATGCCCACATGATTTGGCCAATCGTAACACTTTGGGGTTGATTCACTAATGAAAATTTAGCGTGCTTCAAATGTAATGGGCTTATCTGTGTAGCGTGCATAATCACAGGAGAGCACTCTATGCTGAAGTTAGTGCAGCATAGCGAGTGCTAGTAGCTTAAGCCTCCTTCCTGCAAATAAGGAGTGCTCCTTTCTTCCCGACCTGAGCCCCTTCGGGTCAAAGAACATGATCCCCGCACTCTGATTGACCCACTAGGTTCCCTGTCACTTCAATGATTTGACATGCTGCCTATTGGGCGAATCAGAGTGCAGGGATCACGTCCTTTGAAGTGATAGGATCTGAAAGGGCTCAGGGCGGGAGGAGAGGAGGGCTCCTTATTTGCAGGAAGGAGGCTTCAGTTACTAGCGCTCGCTATGCTGCACTAACAGCATAGTGTGCACTCCTGTGATTATGCACGCTACATGGACAATAGCGTGCGTAGCATGCAGCACATTACATTTAAAGCGCGCTGTCGAAATAGTGCAAGTAACAGAAGGTTACTTGCGCTATTTTCTTTAGTGAATCAACCCCTATGTGCTGTAAGATTGTGCTGTGATTGGAGAACTGTTCCCTATGAGGTTTTCTGCTGGATCCCCTAAACAAGACTAGAGATGTCGGCAACCGGCGTTTTTTAGTTCGCGAATGCGAACTTCCACAAAAGTTTGCGAACCGGTGAATCATCGCGAACCGCAATAGACTTCAATGGGCAGGCAAACTTTCAAAACTACAAACACTAATTCTGGCCACAAAAGTGATGGAAAAGATGTTTCAAGGGGTCTAACACCTGGAGGGGGCATGGCAGAGTGGGATACACGCCAAAAGTCCCGGGGAAAATTACGGATTTGACGCACAGCAGGGTTATAATCACTAAAAGGCAGAAATCACATTGCATTCCTAAATTGGAGGCATACAGTGCTTTAAAACATCTTGCGTGTGTATACATCAATCAGGTAGTGTAATTAGTGTACTGCTTCACATTGACAGACCAAACTCACTGTGTAACGCACTGCAAACAGCTGTTTGTGTAGTGATGGCCGTGCTGGACTGGTGCGCACCATGGCAACATTGCTCTTCCTCAGTGATGTCAGGTAATGTCTGACTGCCTTATCAACTTTCGATGGTTGTTTCTCTACCATTGTTAAAGCTTACATCTATTTTTTTAAATTAAGTTTTCTGCTGTCTGTTCTGTTCCTTCAATGAGAATCTGTTATGGAGGGAAAGTCTGCCATTCATTCAACTGTGTGATAAACTGTCCATATTACTTTCTCAGTACCATGGTGACCACGGGTAACGGCCGGGGAATCAGGGTTCAATTCCGGTCCGGAGTGGGAGCCTGAGAAACTGCTACCACCACACATCCAAGGAAGGACCCATTGTGCTGTATAAATAATGTACCTGCCCTGACTGTGCTTTGCAGACCAGGCATCTGTGGTCAGATGGACCCTTGACCCAATGCTGTGTGCCAGAGATGACACCACTTGCCTTTCAACATCACGGTACAGTTTGGCTATCGCCTTTTTAGAAAAATAATTTCGGTCTGGTATCTTCCACTGCGTTGTCCCAATCGCCACAGATTTTCGGCAGGCCTCAGAGTCCACCAGCTGGTATGGTAAAGCTGATAAGCTAACAGTTCCGCAGAGCCAGCTGTCAGAAGCCGGGCAAGGGGGTGACTGGCAGACATTGGCTTCTTCCACTCAAAGATTTCCTTAATGGACACCTGGCTGCGATGGGCAGAGGAGCAGCGCTGGATTCCCCCAGTCTACAGAGGACGGGAGGCCTCATTGGGACCCTGAGGCTTCCCTTTCCCGATAAGTATACCCCAGAGGGTTATTACAGTGACACAAAGGCAGACAGTAAAGATAATTCTAACTAAAGAATAGTACAGGAGTTAAAATAATTGGAAAATGGGATGAGACATTCATGTTCCAGCTATATGCTATAATGTTTTCAAGTCTTAGCAGTTTCAGAATTAGTGTGGTCCTACATTTAGCAAGGCTACTGCCTGAGGGAAGAAGCTGTTCCTGTGCCTGGAAGTTTTTGTTCTGACTGACCTGTATCTTACTCCTGAAGGCATAAGCTGGAAGATGGAGTGAGCAGGGTCAGAGGGGTCAGAGTCAATCTTCGTTGTTCTCTTTCTGCACCTGCTAGCATAAATATCCTGCAGGGGAGGTAAGCTGCAGCCAATTATTCTTTCTACTGATCGGATGATGTGCTGCAGTCTCATCTTCTCCCGTACGGAGCATGAGCCAAACCAGACCGTCATTGATGATGTGACGATGAATTCAATGATTACTTTTTGTGGTAGGCCAAACCTTTTCAGTTGCCGTAAATGGAACATCCTCGGTTGCACTTTCTTGATGATAGTCAGTGTTGCTTGCTATCCCATTTTTGGTTGTTAGAGATTATGGACCCAAGGAATTTGAATGACTCTGCTTGTGTGATGGGTCACAACAGGTTTATGATTAGGCGGAGGGGCTGAACTAAACTAAACCATAAATTTAGAGATTCTCAGGAATTGTCTCCCCTAAGTTGAAAAAAGGCTTACTGTGGCAATGTGTAAAGATTTGTACATCCATACGAGGGCTGTCGTCTGAGGGATCAGCACAGTGGCGTAGTGGTTAGTGCTCTTGCCTTGCAGCACTGGGTCCCCGGTTCAAATCCCAGCCAGGTCAACATCTGCAAGGAGTTTGTATGTTCTCCCCGTGTCAGCGTGGGTTTCCTATGGGCACTCCGGTTTCCTCCCACATCCCAAAAACATACAGATAACTTCACTGGCTTCCCCCTAAAATTGGCCCTAGACTATGATACATGCACTATACGATACATACATAGACATATGACTATAGTAGGGACTAGATTGTGAGCCCCTCTGAGGGACAGTTAGTGACATGACAATATACTCTCTACAGCGCTGCGTAATATGTTGGCGCTATGTAAATACTTAAACAAATTAATAAAATAAATAAATCCTTTGGCCAATAGTTTGGGGCTGAGTGCTGTATGGACTCAGGAAGGAGGGATAACATGCAGCACATGGTAGAGCAGGAGGGGTAAGGAGGAGAGGAATTCTCTTGGCCTGCACTTGGCTGAGATGATCCGACAGTCGTGATGCATTGGAGCCAGTGTAAACACACTAGATTCTCAGCAGAGGCAGCCCCGACTGAAAACCATCTAGCATGTGTATGAAGCCTGATGGCAGCTACAATCAACGGGCTTGATTCACTAAGACAAACAGCACGCCTTATCAGAGTTAACATACCTTATCAGAGTACCATAGCGAGTGCTATGAACTTATGCCTGCTAATTGTCAATGACGAGAGCTCCACTGGTCCTGCCCTGAGCCCCTGCGGGTCCAATCACTGTAAAGGACATTATTCCCGCACTTTGATTGGCCTAATAGACTGCCTGTCACTTGACAGGTAACTTGACAGGCAGCCTATTGGGCCAATCAAAATGAGGGGATAATGTCCTTTAAAATGATTGGATCTGAAAAGGCTCAGGGCAGGATGAGTGGAGCTCTCGTCATTGCCAATCAGCAGGCATACGTTCGTAGCGCTCGCCATGCTACTCTGATAAGGCGTGTTAACTCTGATAAGGCATGCTATTTGTCATAGTGAATCAAGCCCAATCTATCTCTCCAGTGAGGATAATTTACACTATCTTTGTATGGGTGCAGATCCAGAAGCAGACTAATGGCCTCTGACAGTTATCATTTTTATCAATGATTGCCTTTATGGCTGCTAGGGATGAAGAAATTTAGGTTACTTAAAAAGCAACTTTACAGAAAAGAGGGAATAAATCATGATTCATGACATAGCAATGCGGGAAGTTAAAAAATAAAAGTTAGATCAACAAATGTTGTTTGAACCTCTATGAGCATCTTTAGCACTGGCAGGCATGGAAAAAACCAGCTCAAGCTGTTCATATTTATATAAACACACCCACTAACAGGGCCGAAGCTACCGTAGGAAAAAATGGGCAATTGCCCCAGGGCCCCAGAGCCTGTAGGGGCCCCCAAGGTGTCCATCCCCATCTTAACTGTTGCTCCCCAGGGACTCTGCAGAGTCTGTTAAGTTGGGAGGTGATTGGGGGAGGGTCAGCAGCCAGCTCAGGGGCCCAGGAGGTAAATTTGGATGCAACAAAGGGCCTCTAATGACGCTTTTTGGTCGGGGGGGGGGTCTGTTGGGGGGCCCCCAGGCTAATTTTGCCCTAGGGCCCAATTGTTACTTGAACCGGCCCTGCCCTCTAAAATGTGATAGGCTAAAAGGTTTATTTTTTATGCATAGAGGGAGGTACTGCTTGCTGGGCCGCGCATACGCACAAGAGCACAACCTGATAAATTACTGGGAGCTATTACAAAAGAATGGAAGAGCTGGAGAGGATGGCGAGGGAGCACCTCATGGGGCTAGAGGAAGCCCCAGGCAAGTATAAATACACCATATTAGGCCAGCTCAGGTTCTCTTTAACCTCCTTGCCGATTATCCCGAGCTCAGCTTGGGGTAACCTGCGCAGGAGGATTTCTCAGGCCCCGCTGGGCCGATTTGCATAATTTTTTTCCCCTACACGCAGCTAGCACTTTGCTAGCTGCGTGTAGTACGCGATTGCCGCCGCTCGCCGCTGATTCGCTGCTACCCGCCGCACCGAGAAGCCCCCCCCCCGCCCCAGACCCCTGCGCAGCCTGGCCAATCAGTGCCAGGCAGCGCTGAGGGGCGGTTCGGGATTCCCTGTGATGTCCATGACGTCGGTGACGTCATCCCGCCCCGTCGCCATGGCGACTGGGGAAGCCCTGCAGGAAATCCCGTTCTCAACGGGATTTCCTGCATACTCTGATCGCCAAAGGCGGGGGGATGCCCTGAGCTCGCTACATGATTTAAAAAAAAAAAATTAAAAAAAAGTGCGGCGCTGCCTCCTTGCCGGATTTTTTAGACCGGCAAGGAGGTTAAGGGCAGTAGAGAGCCTGGCTTTTCCAAGTGAGAAAATCATGGCATGTGACATGGAGCCTGATGCACTAAACTCTGGTAAAGTTGCTGTGCACAGGGAGCGCACAGCATTTTTATAGTTACTAGTGCAGAGGGAGCACTGGCCATTAACCTATGAGCGACACACATGCAGCGCCTAGTATTGTCTCTTATATGTCCCACAGAAGCTGGTAACATTTTTTTTTTTTTTTAAAAAATCAACGTGTCTTCAGTTTCCTGCTGCATAATGGAGATTGTTTGTAATTCTATTTCTTCTGAGCTACAGACCAACACCAGCCACTGGGAGTTTCTTAGTGAGGCATTAGCAGGTAACAGTCACCTCTAGGGATTATGGGAAATGTAGTCTTGTGTCTTATAAGCAGTTTGTGCAGAAAGCTAAATCAACCCTACCCAATAGCTCTGTTGTTAAGAGAGTCCAGTAGGATACAGAATTACCAGACCTTATAGCAACTGATACTCCAGTAACCTCATCAATAAAGAAAACGCCTTGAAAAATCTTTTATGATTGGTACTTGGCCCCTAAGAAAATCTTTAAAATGTTTTCTCTCCACTCCTAGCCTATGTTTTCATTGTGCCACTCCAGAGGCAGACACATAACACTGTTGGTGATCTTGCCCAGCCATTCAGATGTTCTGGGGTGCCTGTTGTGACCAGATACATTGTCGCCCGCCCCCCCCCCCCCCCAAAAAAAGACAGTGTCTTTCATTATTTTTTTTTTCTCCAGAAGTGCTAGGGCTTATTTTCAGGGGATGTCTTATATTTCTATGAACACACAAGTTCCTGTGCTGGGTGTAAAAAAGGCAGGAGGCCTTCCCGACTGTGCCGACTCTTCCTCTCCTGGATCCACCTCTTGTGTACCTCTGTATCCCCGTTGTACCTTTGTTGTCCTCTGTGTTGTCCTTCATCCTCCTCTTACCCCCAGCTCTAAGCCACTGTGTCCCTGAGCTCCAGCCTATGAGGTAGAAGTACGGCAACTTGTGTTTCTACTGGAGCTGATGGTCTAGCAGGAAAGAGACCATCAAGCTTTATCACTGCACTCCAATTGGGCCAATCACTGCACTCACTGATTAGCAATGAGTGGTTCCAACATTGGGCCAATCACTGCGATTGGCCCAATGATGGAACCATGGTCCCGCCTGTGAGACCATCAGCTCCAGTAATAACACAAGTTGCCATACTTTTTCCCCTTACTCCCACTAGGGCTTACCTTCAGGGTAGGGCTTATATTTTGAGCATGCTTGAAATTCCTGCTAGGATTTACTTTCGGGGGATGTCTTAATTTCGGGGAAATGGTATCGGTCACCTTAGTTAATAAAGTTCAGAAAGATATAGTGATTGCACTTTTTACACAAAATATGCATTACTCTCATAAAATATTAAAATAAACTGGTCTCATTATGTGCTGCTATCGATGCCTTATTGCAAAATTCTGGAAAGACCCCCTACCAACTCCTTCTGTCCTTTTAGATAAATTGTGGTGGCTCTATCATATGGAGAGCATTCATATTCACTGCAAACTAAAAAGCACGTATTCAACCAGATTTGGGCTCCTTGGATTAGGAGATACCCCTTGGGCCAACTGGCCCGCTCATGATATGTTATAGCCTATTGATTATCCTGTATCAATGTACATGTTAATACGTTGATATATGGTTATGGGGTTTAGGTTAATAGCTGAATTATATGATTTTCAATTACCTATGACTTCTTGTTAATCTGTGCCTGTGAATAATATTGTAAGCAATATGGTGTACGTTCGTTCTCTACGTGTTCTGTAAAAAACAAATAATTTGCGCTTTTATGCAAAATTTTGCATCCAGGTAAACAGAGCATGGAAAAATTGGCATACAAATGCAAATTTTAATGCCAAAAAATGCATGCGGAAAAACAGTATGACAGAGTCACACTAGCCTCTGAGGAAGCTTTGTTAAAGCAAAAAGGTTGTCAGGTTCTCTTCACCCCCACTGCATACCTGTAACCTGTGATTAAACGGAACCTTTTTTACATTTCACTGTGCCTCAATCCTTTTTTTTTTTTTTTTCATTTTTATGTTGAAACTGTGGCTTCTTGGGAGCACATGATTTCTGGTACAAAAGCCAGGATTACCATTGACCCTCCAGCAGCATCTAGTGCCAATCCTTGATTTGTATTTCAAGTTAAAATGTGTAAATAAGTAGAGATCTCTGAATATATGTAAACCATCAGTTCAACTAATAGCCTTAAAAGGTTACTTAAAGGGATACTGTAGGGGGGTCGGGGGAAAATGAGTTGAACTTACCCGGGGCTTCTAACGGTCCCCCACAGACATCCTGTGTTGGCGCAGCCACTCACCGATGCTCCGGCCCCGCCTCCAGTTCACTTCTGGAATTTTTGACTTTAAAGTCAGAAAACCACTGCGCCTGCACGCCCGTGTCCTTGCTCCCGCTGATGTCACCAGGAGTGTACTGCGCAGACACAGACCATACTGGTCCTGCGCTGTGCGCTCTTGATGACATCAGCGGGATCGAGGACACGGCAACGCAGGCGCAGTGGTTTTCAGACTTTAAAGTCTAAAATTCCAGAAGTGAACCGGAGGCGGGGCCGGAGCATCGGTGAGTGGCTGCGCCAACACAGGATGTCTGCGGGGGACCGTTAGAAGCCCCGGGTAAGTTCAACTCATTTTCCCCTGACCCCCCTACAGTATCCCTTTAAGCTTTATTAAAAAAAAAATCAGTTTTACTCACCTGGGGCTTCTACCAACCCCCTGCAGCCGTGCCCTTGCAGTCACTTGCGGATCCTCCTGTCCCCTGCCGCCAGCTGGTCTCATTTTGCCGACAGACCTGGCCACACGTAGTCTTGACGCGTTCCCGCCAAAGCAGGTCACTATTGCGGACGGGAATGCGAAGGAGACTTGTGGCCAGGCCTGCGCAGGCATAGTGAGCCTGTTGGCCGAAAACAAAACTAGCTGGCGGCAAGGGACAGGAGGATCTGCGAGTGAATGTGAGGGCACGAGATGGCTGCAGGGGGGCTGGTAGAAGCCCCAGGCGAGTAAAACTTTTTTTTTTTAAAAGCTTAAAGCGGATCCAAGATGAAAAACTAACTATAACCAGTAACTTATCTATATATCTTATCTAAAGTTGAGATAGATTACACAGCAAATCTAGCTGCCTGCAAACAGCTTCAACAGAATATGATTATTTCTTCCTGTTATACAATGAGAGCATCCATGTTCTGCTTGTAAACATTACACACAGGCAAGCTGATCTGCATCTCCAGCCTGTAAAAACTTCACTCCCCTCTCCTCCTCCCCTCTGACTCTGAAATCTCTGGCTAGTAACAACTCCTCCTCGCCCTGCCCAGACTGAGCTCCCATAAGCCCTTGCTAAATGGGTCTGAGAGTGCCAAGGCACTGGAGTGGAGAAGCTGTGGGCAAGGCTTATTTAGTTTATATGGAACTAGAGTATTAAAACAAACAAAAAAAAGTATTGGGCTTGTGGAATGTCCAATGAAAGGAACACAATTATGCAATGAGTAAAAGTTTATCTTGGATCCACTTTAAGTAACCCTTTAAGCTTGATAAGAAAAACAACTACATCATACCTGTTTATGTAGATGGCAAAAATTTGTAATGTGCTCATTCTTGTTATACACCATGCTCGCGAAAAATATCAAGTAAAACACTTACATGTCATGTTGGCTTGTTGTATTTTTTCTTGTACTACCATTGGGTAATAAAGCATAAACGTGAAAAAAAAAGATAAGAATAAAAACTTCATAAAGTGTCGAAAAACCTTTTATTAGGACAGGAAACAGTATGTCGTATTTTAGAAGTTTATCTCGCATATACACAAAACAAAGTACAGTGCAGTCCTTTGCATACTTCTGATAACTTGCTGATCCCATGACTATTGGCTTACGATGTGTAATATTAAGCGCTGTTACTGAAGGGGGAGGAGTAACCTCCTTTTGCTCGCGCTATTACACTAGGGCACCTTAATTATAAGTCCTTGCACACTATGGGCTTGATTCACAAAAGAGTGCTAACTGTTAGCACGGCCGTTTTCGCGCGAATTTTCGCATTGCGCGCAATCGCAAATTTTAGCGCGAAACGATAACGGTTTCGCACGCAAACGTGAATTTTCGCGCGAAAACGATATCGATTTCGCGTGAAAATTCGAGTTTGCGTGCGAAAACGTTATCGTTTCGCACGAAAATTCGCGTTTGCACGCAATGCGAAAATTCGCGCGAAAACGGCCGTGCTAACAGTTAGCACTCTTTTGTGAATCAAGCCCTATGTGCGCTAGTGGCAGCGTAGCATGCGTAATTAAGCTTGGTCAGAGGAGCACACGCTATGCTGCAGTAGTGCAGCATAGCGAGCGCTGGTAACTGATGCCAGCTAATTGCCAATAATGAGCACTCCACTCGTCCCGCACTGAGCCCCTTTGGGTCCAGTGGCTTTAAAGGATGTAATCCCTGCACTTTGATTGGCCCAATAGGCTGCCTGTCACTTCAGTACCAGGGGTCTCTGGCCCCTTAAGCACCAGAGACCACTGGCACAAAAAACACAGGGCTCGCCGAGGTCATGCCGCATGGAATTGCTGCTATTGACGATCACCCGTTGCCCCAGTGCACTCGCTTTGCTGTTACTATGACAGCAGAGCTCCACGATCCAATCAGGAGCTGATTTCATTGGCTCCTGACCCTGTCATCAATGTGAGCCAATATGAATCAAGCCCCTTGTGTAGATGTCAGTCTCCTAACTTCAGCAATTCTAAACTAAACAGACAATAATGTCTGAGCACTCAGTCTGAATGCTAATTCCAAATCACAAAATTATTTAAAGCAGAGGGTCATCATAACAGCCAGGAAATGTGATTTTTTTTTTTTAAATAGAACCCGAGGTATGTTTAAAGAATGTTATCTGCATACAGAGGCTGGATCTGCCTATACAGCCCAGCCTCTGTTGCTATCCCAAGCCCCACTAAGGTCCCCCTGCACTCTGCAATCCCTCATAAATCACAGCAGTGCTGTGAGGCTGTGTTTACATCTGTAGTGTCAGTCTCAGCTGCTCCCCTGCCTCCTGCAGAGCTCCGGTCCCTGCCCCCGTCCCTTCCCTCCAATCAGTAGGGAGGGAAGGGATGCAGGCGGGGAATGGAGTTCTGCAGGAGGCGGGGAGAGCAGCAGACTGACACTATAGAGATAAACACAGCCAGCTCTGACAAGCTGTTTGTCAGCAGCGTGGCTGTGATTTATGAGGGATTGCAGAGTGCAGGGGGACCTTAGGGGGGTTTGGGATAGCAACAGAGGCTGGGCTTTATAGGCAGATCCAGCCTCTGTATGCAGATAATATTCTTCAAACCCACCTCGGGTTCTCTTTAAAGCATTTGCAGTGCCAGCATCCAGTGCACCCCCTTTACAGGGAGGGGGATAAGAATACAGAGGGACACCAGGAGTTGGTGTTGTATATTACGTGTTGGATATAGAAGATAGGTGCATTTATAGAAGTATACTTACAAAAAAGACATACTACGCATTTCATAGCTCAGCCCTGAGCGATGAAACGCGTTGTATGTCTTTTGGTGTAATGGTTGCATAAAAGTAAATACAGACTGAGCAGTTGATTTGTGTGAAGGCAAGCAGACATTTTGTAAACCATTTTTAATTGTTTTATACATTTTTGGGCTCCTCTAGCAGCTGTCTTTCTTATCATATATACAGATTTCCTTGAAATACATTTCATATGATGGAGAAATTGACAGCAGGAGCAGCGACAGCAGTTACATGTCATTAGAAAGACTTCAGGAAATTACGGCTGAAGGGTCCCCTGACTGGATGTACTAAGAGAAGCCAGCAGGTGGTGCCACACAGCAAATTATACCTGTAGCTCCTGGGTGGATGGAGTCACTACTAGAAAAAATAAGTTTCACTTACCTGGGGCATCTACCAGCCCCCTGCAGCCATTCTGTGTCATCCTGTGCCCTCGACGTCAGTCACGTCTCCTCCGGTCCCCCGCTGTCAGCATGTTCCAATTTTTCCGACTCGGGGTCGGCGGGCCGCAACGTGTACCTTTGCACGCGTTCCCGCTGGTGCAGGACGCTATCGCGAATGGCAACGTATCTTTATACGCGCATATAAAGATGCATATTACCACCCGCGATAGCGTCCTGCAACATCGGGAATGCGTGTCTCCTATATGATATATTTAGCTGAAATTTTTTATTGTAACAACCAATGATTTATACAGGAAAATCATGATGATTAACAAGGTTGCCCAAACTTTCGCATCCCACGGTATAATATAATACATTACCAATATTGTACTATGCACTTTCCTGGCACCTATTCTCACTTGAACCTTGGTCCTTTCTATCCTGGTTAATTTTCCTTCATTTTAACATTTGAAAATAAGAAGTATATCAATTTAAAGGGTACCTGAGATAAAACACATCTCAGGTTTTATACTTACCTGGGGCTTCCTTAAAGAGAACCTTAACTAAAAAAAGAAAAAAAGAGTTTAACTAACGTGGGGCTTTGACCTGCCCCCCCCCCCCCAGCCGTCCTGTGCCTGCGGCGTGCCGAACCGATTCTCTGTACCGCCACCGCGGCTTAGTTTCGATTCTGCCGACTGATCAGCCTGTGGTCCACTGCGCCTGTGTGGCCCTGGCCGCACGCATCCTCGTACGCGTTTACGTCGGCGAGCGCGTTTTGTGCGGGCGCAGTAGGAGGTTCTCACTCTCTGTGGGCACAGGACAGCTGCGTGGGGCTGGTCAAAGCCCCAGGTAAGTGAAACTCTTTTTCTTTTCTTCAGTTAAAGGGGAACTTCAGCCTAAACAAACTTACTGTTATTAAGTTACATTAGTTATGTTAATTAGAATAGATAGGTAATATAATCTTTTACCCACCCTGTTTTAAAAGAACAGGCAAATGTTTGTGATTCATGAGGGCTGCCATCTTTGTCATGGGGGCAGCCATCTTTTTGGTTGAAAGGAGGTGACCGGGAGAGGGAGACACAGTTCCAACTGTCCTATCTCCTGATAACCCCTCCCAGCTGCACACGCTAGGCTTCAAATGTCAAATTCAAAATGTAAAAAAAAAAATTGCACCAAAACAGCAGAACGAGAACAACATCATCAGAAATCCCATCATGCTTTGCACAGCATAAGAGGAAAACTGCCTGGGCAGTTTTCTTCTGTGCAGCTAAAAATGAGGCCTGTATAAGAGAAACAAAGTTCTGATGCTGTGAAACTGTTAAAGAAACACCAAGCCTTTTTAGTGCTGCTGAGTCAATTTTTAGTCTGGAGGTTCACTTTAAGGTTCACTTTAAGCCCCCTTGAGGCCGCTCGGTCCTTCGCCAACTCGGCCAGGCTACCAGGCCATACCGCGGGGGACAGGAGCCACCCAGCGAGACGGCAAGGGACTAAGAGGCCTCAAGGGGGCTCAAGGAAGCCCCTGGTAAGTATAAAACCAAAGATGTGTTTCATCCCAAGTTCACTTTAAAGGCTGGGAATTACGTTTAAAGTCAATTAAACACATTTTTCAGTAGAAAAGTACATATATTTCAATAGATGTGAACATCAGTCCTGAAAGAGGGACAAATGAAGAAGAAAGAGGGACAGTTGAATACAGTAAATCTATATATATAGACACACACATGTAAAGCAGCTGCTAATGATGGGAGAGATGGCACATAGTGGTAGCTGTGAATGTTCGAAAATGCCTTATTACCTCCTCTGCTTCCAATCCCAGCAGTGTCGCCGAGGACTGTGGAGCCCAGTAGGATGAGGGACCTTTAGTGATGTCACACGCCCAGTCACACGATTTTACTTGATATTGGTGACTATAGCGAGAAACACACAGTTGCAATGGGATGATATCACCACAAGAGGGAGACTAGAGATTACTTTCTGTGAGCTTTTCATGTACATCAGTAGATGGCTGTGCAGTGCTTGTAATATGCAGCTTGTATGATTATCACTCTCCATCAGATTTTTTTCAGGTTTTTTTTAAATGAAATTATTTAATATTTTCTATATATTTTTCAAAAATGAAATAGTATTTTCAACATTTTAGCATGCCATGCCCCGGCATCACTGAGGAAAAGATGGGATCTTTCCAGGGCCGGTTTTAGTAACAAAGGGGCCCCTGGCAAAATTAGCCTGTGGCCCCAGACACCCCCCCCCCTCCCCTGACCAAAAAGTGGCATTAGGGGCCCTTTGTTGCAGCCAAATTTTACCCCAGACTCCAGAGCCCTTGAGCCAGCTATTGTCCCACCCCCTCCCCCTAGATCACACACCAACTTAACTGTGCTCTCAGGGGTATCTGCAATATCTTTGGCAGTGTAGCATTTCACCTGTCCCGGTGGGGGGCGAGCCTCTGTCAGTCCTTTGGCTCCATTGCTGAGTCCCAGGGGAGCACAGTTAAAGTGAACCGTAACTTAAAAAATAGTTTCACTTACCTGGGGCATCTACCAACCCCCTGCAGCCATCCTGTGTCCTTGACGTCAGTCACGCCGGCTTGTTTCAATTTTGCCGACTCGGAGGGCCGCAACGTGTACCTTTGCACGCGTTCCCGCTGGTGCAGGACGCTATCGCGGGCAGCAACATGTATCTTTATACACGCATATATAGATACATGTTACCACCCGCGATAGCGTCCTGCAACATCGGGAATGCGTGTCTCCTATATGATATATTTAACTGAAATTTTAAATTGTAACAACCAATGATTTATACAGAAAAATCATGACGATTAACAAGGTTGCCCAAACTTTCGCATCCCACTTTATAATATAATACATTACCAATATTTTACTATGCACTTTCCTGGCACCCATTCTTACTTCAACCTTGGTCCTTTCTATCCTGGTTCATTTTTCTTCATTTTATCATTTGAAAATAAGAAATATATCAATTTAAAGGGTACCTGAGATGAAACACATCTCAGGTTTTATACTTACCTGGGGCTTCCTTAAAGGGTACCTTAACTAAAAAAAGAAAAAAAAGAGTTTAATTAACTTGGAGCTTCGACCTGCCGCCCGCAGCTGTCCTGTGCCTGCGGTGTGCCGAACCGATTCTCTATTCCGCCACCGCAGCTTAGTTTCGATTATGCCAACTGATCAGCCTGTGGTCCACTGCACCTGCACGGCCCTGGCCGCATGCATCCTCGTACGCGTTTACGTCGGTGAGCGCGTTTTGTGCGGGCGCGGTAGGAGGTTCTCTCCTACTGTGCCTGTGGGTACAGGACAGCTGCGTGGGGCTCGTCAAAGCCCCAGGTAAGTGAAACTCTTTTTCTTTTCTTTAGTTAAGGTTCACTTTAAGCCCCCTTGAGGCCGCTCGGTCCTTTGCTAACTCGGCCAGGCTACCAGGCCATACTGCGGGGGATAGGAGCCACCCAGGGAGACGGCAAGGGACTAAGCGGCCTCAAGGAGGCTTAAGGAAGCCCCTGGTGAGTATAAAACTGGAGATGTGTTTTATCTCAGCTCCACTTTAAAGGCTGAGAATTAAGTTCAGAGCAGTGGTGCTCACCGCCAGGTCGTGATCACGCTTACGCGTGGATTCACGACCATTTTGACGCATTCCGCCTCGGACACGCTAAGCCGTGAATAGATTTTCAACCTCGAAAATCTGCTTCGGCTTCGCGTGAATGCGGACAGAAATCCGCATTCACGCTCGTGAAACCCGGCGCTGAAGTCGTGGTTAGCGGAAATGCGTCAAACTATGCGGAAGTGACACATTGCAGGCCAATCAGAGGGCCCCAGCCAGGCCCTAGCAACCAATCACAGGAGGGGATCTATGCCCTCCCCTCCTGAATATAAAGCGGCGGCCATGATGGAAAAGCTCTGTCCTTGCTAGACTGTGGTGCTGAGAGGATTATCTCCAGGCCATTGTTGTTTGAGCAAGTGCATTTATTGTGTTAAAAACAAAGCGTTTTTTTTTTTGCTAACACTGCTCTTATACTGTACACAGTTAGCTAGTCAGTGAGTGATTGCTGTAGTTAGTTGTAGTCAGTGTAGTGTAGTGGGAGTGTGGGAGTCTAGTGATTATTTAACTGTGTGTAGTGCATGCAGGTTCAGTGCTGCAGTGTAGTCAGTGTAGTGGGAGTGGGGATTATCTGTGTGTAGTGCAGGCAGGCAGGTTAGTGCAGCTGCAGTGTTCACTTGTATATTCCAGTGACAGTTATACACTTGTACTATTTGCAGGCAGCCTGTCACACCGCCGGCGCCGCCACTCTCTGCCAGCGCTGTTCATTCATTCTGTCAGTGACCTTGTGCCGTGCCCAGTGCCCACTGCTCGCTCGCTGGCATATAAGCATCTCATTACACACTTGTATATTATTTCAGTGACAGTTATACACTTCACTTGTACTATTTGCAGGCAGCCAGTCACACCGCCGGCACCGCCACTCTCTGCCAGCGCTGTTCATTCATTCTGTCAGTGACCTTGTGCCGTGCCCAGTGCCCACTGCTCGTTCGCTGGCATATAAGCATCTCATTACACAGTGTGACATCCTTGTGTGCCCACTGCATCCTTCAGTGACCTAGTTGTATATCCAGTGCCCACTGCTGTGCCCACTGCATCCTTCAGTGACCTTGTACTGTGCCCACTGCATCCTTCAGTGACCTAGTTGTATATCCAGTGCCCACTGCTGTGCCCACTGCATCCTTCAGTGACCTTGTACTGTGCCCACTGCATCCTTCAGTGACCTAGTTGTATATCCAGTGCCCACTGCATCCTTCAGTGACCTTGTACTGTGCCCACTGCATCCTTTAGTGACCTAGTTGTATATCCAGTGCCCACTGCTGTGCCCACTGCATCCTTCAGTGACCTTGTACTGTGCCCACTGCATCCTTCAGTGACCTAGTTGTATATCCAGTGCCCACTGCTGTGCCCACTGCATCCTTCAGTGACCTTGTACTGTGCCCACTGCATCCTTCAGTGACCTAGTTGTATATCCAGTGCCCACTGCTGTGCCCACTGCATCCTTCAGTGACCTTGTACTGTGCCCACTGCATCCTTCAGTGACCTAGTTGTATATCCAGTGCCCACTGCATCCTTCAGTGACCTTGTACTGTGCCCACTGCATCCTTTAGTGACCTAGTTGTATATCCAGTGCCCACTGCTGTGCCCACTGCATCCTTCAGTGACCTTGTACTGTGCCCACTGCATCCTTCAGTGACCTAGTTGTATATCCAGTGCCCACTACTGTGCCCACTGCATCCTTCAGTGACCTAGTTGTATACCCAGTGCCCACTGCTGTGCCCACTGCATCCTTCAGTGACCTTGTACTGTGCCCACTGCATCCTTCAGTGACCTAGTTGTATATCCATTGCCCACTGCTGTGCCCACTGCATCCTTCAGTGACCTTGTACTGTGCCCACTGCATCCTTCAGTGACCTAGTTGTATATCCAGTGCCCACTGCTGTGCCCACTGCATCCTTCAGTGACCTTGTACTGTGCCCACTGCATCCTTCAGTGACCTAGTTGTATATCCAGTGCCCACTGCTGTGCCCACTGCATCCTTCAGTGACCTTGTACTGTGCCCACTGCATCCTTCAGTGACCTAGTTGTATATCCAGTGCCCACTGCATCCTTCAGTGACCTTGTACTGTGCCCACTGCATCCTTCAGTGACCTAGTTGTATATCCAGTGCCCACTGCTGTGCCCACTGCATCCTTCAGTGACCTTGTACTGTGCCCACTGCATCCTTCAGTGACCTAGTTGTATATCCAGTGCCCACTGCTGTGCCCACTACATCCTTCAGTGACCTTGTACTGTGCCCACTGCATCCTTCAGCGACCTAGTTGTATATCCAGTGCCCACTGCTGTGCCCACTGCATCCTTCAGTGACTGTGTACTGTGCCCACTGCATCCTTCAGTGACCTGGTTGTATATCCAGTGCCCACTGCTGTGCCCACTGCATCCTTCAGTGACTTTGTACTGTGCCCACTGCATCCTTCAGTGACCTAGTTGTATATCCAGTGCCCACTGCTGTGCCCACTGCATCCTTCAGTGACCTTGTACTGTGCCCACTGCATCCTTCAGTGACCTAGTTGTATATCCAGTGCCCACTGCTGTGCCCACTGCATCCTTCAGTGACCTTGTACTGTGCCCACTGCATCCTTCAGTGACCTAGTTGTATATCCTGTGCCCACTGCTGTGCCCACTGCATCCTTCAGTGACCTTGTACTGTGCCCACTGCATCCTTCAGTGCCGTTGTACTGTGCCTGGTGCATCCTTCAGTGACCTTGTACTGTGCCCACTGCATCCAGTGATTCATTACTAGCAACATGTCTGGCAGGGTTTCGCGGGGTGAGAGGAAAGCGAGTTCAATTGCCTCAGCCACTTCTGGGACTGCTCCACGTCCAGGGAGAGGACGCCCAGCTGTACGTGGTCGTGATGCAGCAGAAAGGGGGGCAGCAAAGCCTGGGTCGAGTCAGCGGACGCCATTGTCCAAATATTTTAAAGTTTCTGGTCCCCGTGTGGTGGTAGAGCAAATGGAACCTGACGTACTCATGGACATCATGACTTCCTCCCAGACCTCTACTGTGAGCACCACTCCAAGCAGCAGCAGCAGCCAACGTCCCACGCTTGTTGTGACATCCACCCCAGCACCCACTGGTCAGCAGCCCTCCCAGGATGACAGCGTTCTGTCCCTCAGTCCGGCATCTGGGAACCTGCTGATGCAAGAAGCTCAGGACTTACTGGGGACTGATGTGGCAGAGATTGAGATCGGGCCACAATCACAAGCGTTGTTGAGTTCTAGTGATGAAGAAGAGGGGTCTGTGTCTGGGGATGTAGGGACAGAAGAGGAGGCGGGGGAGTCAGAGGAAGAGCTGGATTATGATGATGCTGCTGATGATGACGACGTTGTGGACCCTAACTATGCGCAGCCTGCTGAGTCCGGGGAAGAATGGTCAGAGCAGGATGACGAGTCGCCTAGGCAAGGATATCGCCATATGTCAGGCAGGGGCAGGGGCATCGGCAGCAGTGGGCGTGGAGGAAGTAGACAGGACACTGCTTCAGCCGGCACCACCACCATGCAACCCCCGGCAACTACTACCACACATTGTTCCGCTGCACCCTCTGCTAGTGGGGGCCACAGTAAATTAAAGTCACCAGTGTGGGATTGCTTTGATGAATGTACTGATGACAAAAGGTATGCGGTGTGCAGGTTATGCAGCAAAAGATTGAGCCGTGGGAAAAGTCTGAGCAAGATGGGTACCTCATCCCTCCAAGGCCACCTGAGAAGCCGCCACTGCCGCGAGTATGCGGAGTTTAAGAGGAAGCAGGCACTGCTGGCAGGGGTTCCTGAGAGCAGAAGGCCCACCAGCGCAGCAGCATCATCCCTCCCTCAGGGTCGTGAATCCCCCACAGCAGCAGCAGTAGTAGCACGCAAGCGCTCTTCCACCTCGGCTACTCAAGACACAGACATTGAGGCTGGCAGCCAGTGGTCGTCTCTCTCCTCTGTCTCCCCTGCATCCCAGCGTCGTCAGACCCTGCTGAGCGACACCTTTCAGGGTCTGACCAAGCCTCTGCCTCCAAGCCACAGGCGGATCCGCAAACTAAATGGCTTGCTGGCCCGGGCCATGGCATCACAGCTGCTTCCCTACTCCCTGGTGCAGGAGGGGAGCGCCATGCAGACGCTGCTCCAATTTGGCATCCCCGAGTGGCAAGTCCCCAGTCGCCACTATTTCAGCAGGAGCGCGATCCCAGCACTCCACAAGTTTGCGGTGGAAAACGTGGCCCGTTCCCTGGACTACTCTGTGGGCAAGCGGGTCCACGTGACCATGGACTCGTGGAGTGGCAGATTTGGGACAGGTCGCTACCTGTCCTTTACGGCCCACTGGGTGACACTGATGGAAGGGAGGGAGGACAAGAGCGCATCAGCCCAGCTAGTGGTGCCACCACGCGGGATCAGGGGGGATGCAGAAGGGTCCTGTCACGACACTCCCTCTGCACCCGGAAAGCAAGCCCGCCACGGCAGCAGCAGCGCCAAGCCTCGGCACTGCCAAGCCCTTTTAAAATTGGTGACCCTGGGGAAGGAGAGGCTTACGGCCACCAACGTCCTGGCCGCCCTCAGGAAGCAGGAGCTTAGGTGGCTGACCCCCAGAGGCCTGGAAGTGGGGTATGTGGCAGCTGATAACGGGGCCAACCTGGTGGCAGCAGTGCAGCAGGGAAACCTCCAGCACATCCCCTGCTTGGCCCACGTGCTCAATCTTGTGGTGCAGCGCTTCTTGCGCACCTACCAGGGGATGAGCGAGCTGCTGCAGGATGCCCTGGCGGTGGCACGCTTTTTCCGCCTGTCAGCCACTGCCTCTGCACTCTTGTCCACCTTACAGCAGCAGTATGGAAGGCCACAACACCGGCTGATCATCGACATGCCAGTTTGCTGGAATTCGACTCTGGCCATGTTGGAGCGGCTGTGTCAGCACAGGCTGGCTCTTAGGGCCTACATGCTAGACCCAAGTGTCCCCAGCAACCAGCAAGTCCCCATGATTACTGCCACTCAGTGGACACTGATGCAGCAAGTATGCCTGGTGCTGAGTCCCTTCCTGGAGGCAACCAAGATGGTCAGTGAGGAGCGGGCCTCTGTGTGCCAGTGGGTTCCCTTGGTTTGTCTACTGGAGCAGGCAATGGACAATTTAATTGAGCGTGGGGATGAAGCCCTGAGGCAGTTGGAAGAACAGGAGCAGATGGCAGCACAGTCCAGCTCAGAGGAGGGCTCACAGCAGGTAGTGGAAGAGTTGGAGGTCCCTAACCTGAATGAGGAGGAGGAGGAGGAGCAGAGTGCAGCAGGCGTTGTACGTGGATGGCGGTTTGAGGAGGACAACGACATGGCACAGGAAGAGGACAGGCATGCGTTATGAGACAATGGCGAGGACGAGGAAGATCTTGCTGGCAGGGCACACTTGTTTCCCATGGCTGTGCACATGTTGCGCTGCCTTCGCAGGGACCCCCGGGTGATCCAGATGCGTTCAAGGGAGGACATCTGGATTACCTTGATGCTTGATCCCCGTCTGAAGGGGAAGCTGGGAGACTTAATGACACCATCCACCACCGAGCAACGCACAAGGGAGTTGAAGGAGGCCCTTGTGCGCAGACTACTGGAAGCATTCCCCCAGCCTTTCACCACTGTAACTGCTCTGCCAAGCCAGCAAGAGGTGCCTGCCATTGCCACTAGCAGCACAACAACAACCACCAGCAGCAGCAGCAACTGGCGCCCCGGAGACCTGAAGAGCCTAAGCAAGAGCCTGTATGCAGTGCAGCAGCCCAGAACAGAGGTGCCCGCCACAGCATCCACCACCAACCAGCACAAGCAACGACTGACCACCATGGTGTCTGACTATATGGGGTCATCCAGCGGGCTCAATGACACCGACAGCCCCGTGGACCCCTTGGAGTACTGGGTCAAGAGACTGGACATCTGGAGCGAGCTTTCCCAGTACGCCCTGGAACTTCTATCCTGCCCTCCTTCCAGTGTCCTCTCAGAGAGATGCTTTAGTGCGGCCGGTGGCGTGGTCACAGAGAAGCGCTCTCGGCTCTCCCACGCCTCTGTGGACAAACTCACCTTCCTGAAAATCAACCAGGCTTGGGTGGAAGGTGAGTTCCTGGCCCCTATTGTCGGACACAGGGGGACATGAAGTGGCTGCTGCATGTGCTGTTGTTAACTATGCCTGCCTTTATAAAGACAGTTACTACCTGCCTAGTGCCTACCTTGG
Source organism: Hyperolius riggenbachi (assembly GCF_040937935.1). NCBI lineage: Eukaryota > Metazoa > Chordata > Amphibia > Anura > Hyperoliidae > Hyperolius > Hyperolius riggenbachi. The sequence continues at coordinate 215,781,222 of NC_090655.1, forward strand.
TTAATTTTTTGGTGTTATGGTACTACTACCAGTAAGTTGCCATGGTCCTCCTTCTGAGCTGCTGAACTGACTGCCCGCTTTGTCCTCCTGACTCAGTCGCTACTACACTCTGCGTTCACAATGCCCGGGTCACTGGGTGCATTTAATTTTTTGGCCAGCACTATGACGCTGTGCTACTACTACTACCACCAGTATGTTGCCATGGTCCTTCTGTGCTGCTGAACTGACCGCCCGCATTGTCCTCCTCCTCCTGACTCAGTCGCTTCCACCAATGTACTCTGTCTGCGTTCACACTGCCTGGGTCACCGGGTGCATTTAATTTTTTTGGCCAGCACTATGACGCTGTGCTGCTACTACTACCACCAGTATGTTGCCATGGTCCTTCTGTGCTGCTGAATTGACCGCCCGCATTGTCCTCCTCCTCCTGACTCACTCGCTTCCACCAATGTACTCTGTCTGCGTTCACACTGCCCGGGTCACCGGGTGCATTTAATTTTTTGGCCAGCACTATGACGCTGTGCTGCTACTACTACCACCAGTATGTTGCCATGGTCCTTCTGTGCTGCTGCTGCTGCTGAACTGAACGCCCGCTTTGTCCTCCTTCACCTCCTGACTCAGTCGCTACCACGGTACCACCAATGCACTCTGTCTGCGTTATCACTGCCCGGGTCACCGGGTGCATTTAATTTTTTGGCCAGCACTATGACACTGTGCTACTACTACTACCACCAGTGGGTTGCCATGGTCCTTCTGTGCTGCTGCTGCTGAACTGACCGCCCGCATTGTCCTCCTCCTCCTGACTCAGTCGCTTCCCGCTGCTGCACTCTGCGTTCACACTGCCTGGGTCACTGGGTGCATTGAATTGTTTGGCCAGCACTATGACGCTGTGCTGCTACTACTACTACCAGTATGTTGCCATGGTCCTTCTGTGCTGCTGCTGCTGCTGAACTGAACGCCAGCTTTGTCCTCCTCCTCCTCCTGACTCAGTCGCTACCACGGTACCACCAATGCACTCTGTCTGCGTTATCACTGCCCGGGTCACTGGGTGCATTTAATTTTTTGGCCAGCACTATGACACTGTGCTACTACTACTACCACCAGTATGTTGCCATGGTCCTTCTGTTCTGTGGTGCTGAACTGACCGCCCGCATTGTCCTCCTCCTCCTGACTCAATCGCTTCCACCAATGTACTCTGTCTGCGTTCACACTGCCCGGGTCACCGGGTGCATTTAATTTTTTGGCCAGCACTATGACGCTGTGCTGCTACTACTACCACCAGTATGTTGCCATGGTCCTTCTGTGCTGCTGAATCGACCGCCCGCATTGTCCTCCTCCTCCTGACTCACTCGCTTCCACCAATGTACTCTGTCTGCGTTCACACTGCCCGGGTCACCGGGTGCATTTAATTTTTTGGCCAGCACTATGACGCTGTGCTGCTACTACTACTACCAGTATGTTGCCGTGGTCCTTCTGTGCTGCTGAACTGACCGCCCGCATAGTCCTTCTCCTGACTCAGTCGCTACCACCACTGCACTCTGCGTTCACACTGCCCGTGTCCACTGACAACTCTGCTGCGATGTCATTGCTAATTGCTGCAAAAAAAACAACAAAAAAAACAAATTACAAAAACCTCTCTGGGGCCTTTTTGGCGTCAGCCACTCATCTTCCTCCAGCGGTACCTTCGCCGCCAAGTGCCATTGGAACTCGCCTTCACCTCTTTGATTGCTTAACGCGTATATCCCTTTTTAAAACCACATATTACCAATTAATAGCCCCATTTACAGTGGTGATTTGTCTTTAAAAGCCATTAAAAAAAAAATTGGAATTTTTTATGTTGAAGTTATGTTGCCCCTTATCACCTCGATAATCCATGCAATTTGGGGGATTGTAGCATGTATGGGGGCTTTGTTATTAACGTTAAAAGAAATTCCGCCTCCGGGCGGGAATCCACGCGTGATTACGCCATTCACGGCAGAAAATCCGCGTGGTTGCGTGGACACGGATGAAAATCCGCATGCGGCGGGGCCGAATGCGTATTTTTTTTTTTGCAACCACGCGGATTGCCGAATTCGTGGATGAGGCACATCCGAGCACCCCTGGTTCAGAGTCAATTAAACACATTTTTCAGTAGAAAAGTACGTATATTTCAACTAGCTGACCTAAGCTCTTTTGAAAAAACGGGGTCTAGGTCTGTCACCACCGCATGCGCAACAGGCTGCCAGCTTGCCTGGCAACTGCACCCGCACACCATTTCGGCCGCCGCACCCGCCCACCCAGGACGTCCCAACGGCCGTCAGTGCTTGACATGCGCAGTAGCGCAAAAGCACTGACACAGGGACAGACGCAAGGACACTTGTACTTTAAATATAGACATATACATATATTTCAATACATGTGAACATCAGTCCTGAAAAAGGGAAAAAAGAAGAAGAAAGAGGGACAGTTGAATACAGTAAATCTATATATATATAGACACACACACATGTACAGCAGCTGCTAATGATGGGAGAGATGGCACACTGTGGTAGCTATGAATGTTAGAAATGCCTTATTACCTCCTCTGCTGCCAATCCCAGCAGTGTCGCCGAGGACTGTAGAGCCCAGTAGGATGAGGGACCTTTAGTGATGTCACACGCCCAGTCACACGATTTTACTTGATATTGGTGACTATAGCGAGAAACACACAGTTGCAATGGGATGATATCACCACAAGAGGGAGACTAGAGATTACTTTCTGTGAGCTTCTCATGTACATCAGTAGATGGCTGTGCAGTGCTGGTAATATGCAGCTTGTATGATTATCACTCTCCATCAGATTTTTTTCAGGTTTTTTTTTAATGAAATTATTCAATATTTTCTATATATTTTTCAAAAATGAGATAGTATTTTCAACATTTTAGCATGCCATGCCCAGGCATCACTGAGGAAAAGATGAAATCTATCCAGGGCCGGTTTAAGTAACAAAGGGGCCCCTGGCAAAATTAACCTGGGGCCCCAGACACCCCCCTCCTCCCCTGACCAAAAAGTGCCATTAGGGGCCCTTTGTTGCAGCCAAATTTTACCCCAGAGCCCCTGAGCCAGCTATTGTCCCACCCCCTCCCCCCAGATCACACCCCAACTTAACTGTGCTCTCAGGGGTATCTGCAATATCTTTGGCAGTGTAGCATCTCACCTGTCCCGGTGGGGGGCGAGCCTCTGTCAGTCCTTTGGCTCCATTGCTGAGTCCCAGGGGAGCACAGTTAAAGTGAACCGTAACTTAAAAAATAGTTTCACTTACCTGGGGCATCTACCAACCCCCTGCAGCCATCCTGTGCCCTTCCCGTGTCAGTCACGCCGGCTTGTTTCAATTTTGCCGACTCGGAGGGCCGCAACGTGTACCTTTGCACGCGTTCCCGCTGGTGCAGGACGCTATCGCGGGCAGCAACATGTATCTTTATACACGCATATATAGATACATGTTACCACCCGCGATAGCGTCCTGCAACATCGGGAATGCGTGTCTCCTATATGATATATTTAACTGAAATTTTAACCACTTGAGGACCTAGGGCTTTCTACCCCTTAAAGAGAATCTGTATTGTTAAAATCGCACAAAAGTAAACATACCAGTGCGTTAGGGGACATCTCCTATTACCTTCTGTCACAATTTCGCCGCTCCCCGCCGCATTAAAAGTAGCCAAAAACAGTTTTAAAAAGTTTGTTTATAAACAAACAAAATGGCCACCAAAACAGGAAGTAGGTTGATGTACAGTATGTCCACACATAGAAAATACATCCATACACAAGCAGGCTGTATACAGCTTTCCTTTTGAATCTCAAAAGATCATTTGTGTGTTTACCTTCTGTCCCCTTCTTCTCTCATGCACTGAACATTACAGGCTTCCTGCAGACAGCTCTGCCTGTGCCTGTGTTTGTAATCCCTCAGTATGTGTCAGCCAGCTACTTTCACAGCCTAACAGAGGAGGGTTTTTATCCAGCTCTCTTCTATCACTGATAAGATAGCAGAGAAGCTGCTGGCTTATATAAATAAAACACACACTGGAGTGTGCATAGAGGAACAGACCAGCACGGAAGAGTTGGCAGCCTTCCAGACACAGGGGACAAGTCTGACAGGTGAAAGATACATTGATTTATTACAGAGAGGGTGATAGTACAAAGTGCTGCAGTGAGCCAGAACAGATTAGAATAGGTTTAGGAACTTGTAGGATGGTAGAAAAAACGTTGTAATTTTTGTTACAGAGTCACTTTAAGGACCGGCCACTTTTTTTCCATTCAGACCACTGCAGCTTTCACGGTTTATTGCTCGCTCATACAACCTACCACCTAAATGAATTTTGGCTCCTTTTCTTGTCACTAATAAAGCTTTCTTTTGGTGCTATTTGATTGCTCCTGCGATTTTTACTTTTTATTATATTCATCAAAAAAGACATGAATTTTGGCAAAAAAATGATTTTTTTAACTTTCTGTGCTGACATTTTTCAAATAAAGTAAAATTTCTGTATACATGCAGCGCGAAAAATGTGGACAAACATGTTTTTGATTAAAAAAACCCCATTCAGTGTATATTTATTGGTTTGGGTAAAAGTTATGGCGTTTACAAACTATGGTGCAAAAAGTGAATTTTCTCATTTTCAAGCATCTATGACTTTTCTGACCCCCTGTCATGTTTCATGAGGGGCTAGAATTCCAGGATAGTATAAATACCCCCCAAATTACCCCATTTTGGAAAGAAGACATCCCAAAGTATTCACTGAGAGGCCTAGTGAGTTCATAGAAGATATTATTTTTTGTCACAAGTAAGCGGAAAATGACACTTTGTGAGAAAAAAAAAAAAAAAAGTTTCCATTTCTTCTAACTTGCGACAAAAAAAAAATGAAATCTGCCACGGACTCACCATGCCCCTCTCTGAATACCTTGAAGGGTCTACTTTCCAAAATGGGGTCATTTGTGGGGTGTGTTTACTGTCCTGACATTTTGGGGGGTGCTAAATTGTAAGCACCCCTGTAAAGCCTAAAGGTGCTCATTGGACTTTGGACCCCTTAGCGCAGTTAGGCTGCAAAAAAGTGCCACACATGTGGTATTGCCGTACTCAGGAGAAGTAGTATAATGTGTTTTGGGGTGTATTTTTACACATACCCATGCTGGGTGGGAGAAATATCTCTGTAAATGACAATTTGTTAATTTTTTTTACACACAATTGTCCATTTACAGAGATCTTTCTCCCACTCAGCATGGGTATGTGTAAAAATACACCACAAAACATATTATACTACTTCTCCTGAGTACGGCGATACCACATGTGTGGCACTTTTTTGCACCCTAACTGCGCTAAAGGGCCCAAAGTCCAATGAGTACCTTTAGGATTTCACAGGTCATTTTGAGAAATTTCGTTTCAAGACTACTCCTCACGGTTTAGGGCCCCTAAAATGCCAGGGCAGTATAGGAACCCCACAAATGACCCCATTTTAGAAAGAAGACACCCCAAGGTATTCCGTTAGGAGTATGGTGAGTTCATAGAAGATTTTATTTTTTGTCAAAAGTTAGCAGAAAATGACACTTTGTGAAAAAACACAATTAAAATCAATTTCCGCTAACTTGTGACAAAAAATAAAATCTTCTATGAACTCGCCATACTACTAACGGAATACCTTGGGGTGTCTTCTTTCTAAAATGGGGTCATTTGTGGGGTTCCTATACTGCCCTGGCATTTTAGGGGCCCTAAACCGTGAGGAGTAGTCTTGAAACGAAATTTCTCAAAATGACCTGTGAAATCCTAAAGGTACTCATTGGACTTTGGGCCCTTTAGCGCAGTTAGGGTGCAAAAAAGTGCCACACATGTGGTATCGCCATACTCGGGAGAAGTAGTACAATGTGTTTTGGGGTGTATTTTTACACATACCCATGCTGGGGGGGGGAGAAATACCTCTGTAAATGGACAATTGTGTGTAAAAAAATCAAAAGATTGTCATTTACAGAAGTATTTCTCCCACCCAGCATGGGTATGTGTAAAAATACACCCCAAAACACATTATACTACTTCTCCCGAGTACGGCGATACCACATGTGTGGCACTTTTTTGCACCCTAACTGCACTAAGGGGCCCAAAGTCCAATGAGTACCTTTAGGATTTCACAGGTCATTTTTGTTTCAAGACTACTCCTCACGGTTTAGGGCCCCTAAAATGCCAGGGCAGTATAGGAACCCCACTAATGACCCCATTTTAGAAAGAAGACACCCCAAGGTATTCCGTTAGGAGTATGGTGAGTTCATAGAAGTTTTTATTTTTTTGTCACAAGTTAGCGGAAATTGATTTTAATTGTTTTTTTTTACAAAGTGTCATTTTCCGCTAACTTGTGACAAAAAGTAAAATCTTCTATGAACTCACCATACTCCGTACGGAATACCTTTGGGTGTCTTCTTTCTAGAATGGGGTCATTTGTGGGGTTCCTATACTGCCCTGGCATTTTAGGGTCCCTAAACCGTGAGGAGTAGTCTTGAAACCAAATGTCGCAAAATGACCTGCGAAATCCTAAAGGTACTCATTGGACTTTGGGCCCCTTAGCGTACTTAGGGTGTAAAAAAAAGTGCCACACATGTGGTACCGCCGTACTCAGGAGAAGTAGTATAATGCGTTTTGGGGTGTATTTTTACACATACCCATGCTAAGTGGGAGAAATATCTCTGTAAATGACAATTGTTTGATTTTTTTACACACAATTGTCCATTTACATAGAAATTTCTCCCACCCAGCATGGGTATGTGTAAAAATACACCCCAAAACACATTATACTACTTTTCCTGAGTACGGCGGTACCACATGTGTGACACTTTTTTGCAGCCTAGGTGCGCTAAGGGGCCCAACGTCCTATTCACAGGTCATTTTGAGGCATTTGTTTTCTAGACTACTCCTCGCGGTTTAGGGCCCCTAAAATGCAAGGGCAGTATAGGAACCCCACAAGTGACCCCATTTTAGAAAGAAGACACCCCAAGGTATTCCGTTAGGTGTATGGCGAGTTCATAGAAGATTTTATTTTTTGTCACAAGTTAGTGAAAAATGACACTTTGTGAAAAAAAAACAATAAAAATCAATTTCCGCTAACTTTTGACAAAAAATAAAATCTTCTATGAACTCGTCATACACCTAACAGAATACCTTGGGGTGTCTTTTTTTCTAAAATGGGGTCACTTGTGGGGTTCCTATACCGCCCTGGCATTTTACAGGCCCAAAACCGTGAGTAGTCTGGAAACCAAATGTCTCAAAATGACTGTTCAGGGGTATAAGCATCTGCAAATTTTGATGACAGGTGGTCTATGAGGGGGCGAATTTTGTGGAACCGGTCATAAGCAGGGTGGCCTTTTAGATGACAGGTTGTATTGGGCCTGATCTGATGGATAGGAGTGCTAGGGGGGTGACAGGAGGTGATTGATGGGTGTCTCAGGGGGTGGTTAGAGGGGAAAATAGATGCAATCAATGCACTGGGGAGGTGATCGGAAGGGGTCTGAGGGGGATCTAAGGGTTTGGCCGAGTGATCAGGAGCCCACACGGGGCAAATTGGGCCTGATCTGATGGGTAGGTGTGCTAGGGGGTGACAGGAGGTGATTGATGGGTGTCTCAAGGTGTGATTAGAGGGGGGAATAGATGCAAGCAATGCACTGGCGAGGTGATCAGGGCTGGGGTCTGAGGGCATTCTGAGGGTGTGGGCGGGTGATTGAGTGCCCTAGGGGCAGATAGGGGTCTAATCTGATAGGTAGCAGTGACAGGGGGTGATTGATGGGTAATTAGTGGGTGTTTAGAGGACAGAATAGATGGAAACACTGCGCTTGGGTGGTGATCTGATGTCGGATCTGCGGGCGATCTATTGGTGTGGGTGGGTGATCAGTTTGCCCGCAAGGGGCAGGTTAGGGGCTGATTGTTGGGTGGCAGTGACAGGGGGTGATTGATGGGTGATAGGTGATTGGCAGGTGATTGACAGGTGATCAGTGGGTTATTACAGGGAAGGCCAGATGTAATTAATGCACTGGCGAATTTATAAGGGGGGGGGGGGGTCTGAGGGCAATCTGAGCGTGTGGGCGGGTGATTGGGTGCCCGCAAGGGGCAGATTAGGGTCTGATCTGATAGGTAACAGTGACAGGTGGTGATAGGGGGTGATTGATGGGTGATTGATGGGTAATTAGTGGGTGTTTAGAGGAGAGAATAGATGTAAACAATGGATTTTGGAGGTGATCTGATGTCGGATCTGCGGGCGATCTATTGGTGTGGGGGGGTGATCAGATTGCCCGCAAGGGGCAGGTTAGGGGCTGATTGATGGGTGGCAGTGACAGGGGGTGATTGACGGGTGATTGACGGGTGATTGACAGGTGATGGACAGGTGATTGACAGGTGATCAGGGGGGATAGATGCATACAGTACATGAGGGGGGGGGGACTGGGGGTCTGGGGAGAATCTGAGGGGTGGGGGGGTGATCAGGAAGGAGCGGGGGGCAGGGGGGGGATAAAAAAAAAATAGCGTTGACAGATAGTGACAGGGAGTGATTGATGGGTGATTAGGGGGGTGATTGGGTGCAAACAGGGGTCTGGGGGGTGGGCAGGGGGGGGGTCTGATGGGTGCTGTGGGCGATCTGGGGCAGGGGGGGGGAAATCAGTGTGCTTGGTGCAGACTAGGGTGGCTGCAGCCTGCCCTGGTGGTCCCTCGGACATTGGGACCACCAGGGCAGGAGGCAGCCTGTATAATACACTTTGTAAACATTACAAAGTGTATTATACACTTTGTATGCGGCGATCGTCGGGTTAACATCCCGCCGGCGCTTCCGTATGGCCGGCGGGATGTTGCGGCGGGTGAGCGGCGCCAGGCGGAGGTGGAGGATCGCGTCACGGATGACGCGATCGCTCCGCCCATGCCCATACAAGGACCGCCGCCAATTGTCAATACGGCGGTCCTTGCGGCGTCCACTTCCCGGCCGCCAATTGTATATACGGCGGTCGGGAAGTGGTTAAATTGTAACAACCAATGATTTATACAGAAAAATCATGACGATTAACAAGGTTGCCCAAACTTTCGCATCCCACTTTATAATATAATACATTACCAATATTTTACTATGCACTTTCCTGGCACCCATTCTTACTTCAACCTTGGTCCTTTCTATCCTGGTTCATTTTTCTTCATTTTATCATTTGAAAATAAGAAATATATCAATTTAAACGGTACCTGAGATGAAACACATCTCAGGTTTTATACTTACCTGGGGCTTCCTTAAAGGGTACCTTAACTAAAAAAAGAAAAAAAAGAGTTTAATTAACTTGGAGCTTCGACCTGCCGCCCGCAGCTGTCCTGTGCCTGCGGCGTGCCGAACCGATTCTCTATTCCGCCACTGCGGCTTAGTTTCGATTATGCCAACTGATCAGCCTGTGGTCCACTGCACCTGCACGGCCCTGGCCGCATGCATCCTCGTACGCGTTTACGTCGGTGAGCGCGTTTTGTGCGGGCGCGGTAGGAGGTTCTCTCCTACTGTGCCTGTGGGTACAGGACAGCTGCGTGGGGCTCGTCAAAGCCCCAGGTAAGTGAAACTCTTTTTCTTTTCTTTAGTTAAGGTTCACTTTAAGCCCCCTTGAGGCCGCTCGGTCCTTTGCTAACTCGGCCAGGCTACCAGGCCATACTGCGGGGGATAGGAGCCACCCAGGGAGACGGCAAGGGACTAAGCGGCCTCAAGGAGGCTTAAGGAAGCCCCTGGTTAGTATAAAACTGGAGATGTGTTTTATCTCAGCTCCACTTTAAAGGCTGAGAATTAAGTTCAGAGCAGTGGTGCTCACCGCCAGGTCGTGATTACGCTTACGCGTGGATTCACGACCATTTTGACGCATTCCGCCTCGGACACGCTAAGCCGTGAATAGATTTTCAACCACGAAAATCTGCTTCGGCTTCGCGTGAATGCGGACAGAAATCCGCATTCACGCTCGTGAAACCCGGCGCTGAAGTCGTGGTTAGCGGAAATGCGTCAAACTATGCGGAAGTGACACATTGCAGGCCAATCAGAGGACCCCAGCCAGGCCCTAGCAACCAATCACAGGAGGGGAGCTATGCCCTCCCCTCCTGAATATAAAGCGGCGGCCATGATGGAAAAGCTCTGTCCTTGCTAGACTGTGGTGCTGAGAGGATTATCTCCAGGCCATTGTTGTTTGAGCAAGTGCATTTATTGTGTTAAAAACAAAGCGTTTTTTTTTTTGCTAACACTGCTCTTATACTGTACACAGTTAGCTAGTCAGTGAGTGATTGCTGTAGTTAGTTGTAGTCAGTGTAGTGTAGTGGGAGTGTGGGAGTCTAGTGATTATTTAACTGTGTGTAGTGCATGCAGGTTCAGTGCTGCAGTGTAGTCAGTGTAGTGGGAGTGGGGATTATCTGTGTGTAGTGCAGGCAGGCAGGTTAGTGCAGCTGCAGTGTTCACTTGTATATTCCAGTGACAGTTATACACTTGTACTATTTGCAGGCAGCCTGTCACACCGCCGGCACCGCCACTCTCTGCCAGCGCTGTTCATTCATTCTGTCAGTGACCTTGTGCCGTGCCCAGTGCCCACTGCTCGCTCGCTGGCATATAAGCATCTCATTACACACTTGTATATTATTTCAGTGACAGTTATACACTTCACTTGTACTATTTGCAGGCAGCCAGTCATACCGCCGGCACCGCCACTCTCTGCCAGCGCTGTTCATTCATTCTGTCAGTGACCTTGTGCCATGCCCAGTGCCCACTGCTCGTTCGCTAGCATATAAGCATCTCATTACACAGTGTGACATCCTTGTGTGCCCACTGCATCCTTCAGTGACCTAGTTGTATATCCAGTGCCCACTGCTGTGCCCACTGCATCCTTCAGTGACCTTGTACTGTGCCCACTGCATCCTTCAGTGACCTAGTTGTATATCCAGTGCCCACTGCTGTGCCCACTGCATCCTTCAGTGACCTTGTACTGTGCCCACTGCATCCTTCAGTGACCTAGTTGTATATCCAGTGCCCACTGCTGTGCCCACTGCATCCTTCAGTGACCTTGTACTGTGCCCACTGCATCCTTCAGTGACCTAGTTGTATATCCAGTGCCCACTGCTGTGCCCACTGCATCCTTCAGTGACCTTGTACTGTGCCCACTGCATCCTTCAGTGACCTAGTTGTATATCCAGTGCCCACTGCTGTGCCCACTGCATCCTTCAGTGACCTTGTACTGTGCCCACTGCATCCTTCAGTGACCTAGTTGTATATCCAGTGCCCACTACTGTGCCCACTGCATCCTTCAGTGACCTAGTTGTATACCCAGTGCCCACTGCTGTGCCCACTGCATCCTTCAGTGACCTTGTACTGTGCCCACTGCATCCTTCAGTGACCTAGTTGTATATCCATTGCCCACTGCTGTGCCCACTGCATCCTTCAGTGACCTTGTACTGTGCCCACTGCATCCTTCAGTGACCTAGTTGTATATCCAGTGCCCACTGCTGTGCCCACTGCATCCTTCAGTGACCTTGTACTGTGCCCACTGCATCCTTCAGTGACCTAGTTGTATATCCAGTGCCCACTGCTGTGCCCACTGCATCCTTCAGTGACCTTGTACTGTGCCCACTGCATCCTTCAGTGACCTAGTTGTATATCCAGTGCCCACTGCTGTGCCCACTGCATCCTTCAGTGACCTTGTACTGTGCCCACTGCATCCTTCAGTGACCTAGTTGTATATCCAGTGCCCACTGCTGTGCCCACTGCATCCTTCAGTGACCTTGTACTGTGCCCACTGCATCCTTCAGTGACCTAGTTGTATATCCAGTGCCCACTGCTGTGCCCACTGCATCCTTCAGTGACCTTGTACTGTGCCCACTGCATCCTTCAGTGACCTAGTTGTATATCCAGTGCCCACTGCTGTGCCCACTGCATCCTTCAGTGACCGTGTACTGTGCCCACTGCATCCTTCAGTGACCTAGTTGTATATCCAGTGCCCACTGCTGTGCCCACTGCATCCTTCAGTGACCTTGTACTGTGCCCACTGCATCCTTCAGTGACCTAGTTGTATATCCAGTGCCCACTGCTGTGCCCACTGCATCCTTCAGTGACCTTGTACTGTGCCCACTGCATCCTTCAGTGACCTAGTTGTATATCCAGTGCCCACTGCTGTGCCCACTGCATCCTTCAGTGACCTTGTACTGTGCCCACTGCCTCCTTCAGTGACCTAGTTGTATATCCAGTGCCCACTGCTGTGCCCACTGCATCCTTCAGTGACCTTGTACAGTGCCCACTGCATCCTTCAGTGCCGTTGTACTGTGCCTGGTGCATCCTTCAGTGACCTTGTACTGTGCCCACTGCATCCAGTGATTCATTACTAGCAACATGTCTGGCAGGGTTTCGCGGGGTGAGAGGAAAGCGAGTTCAATTGCCTCAGCCACTTCTGGGACTGCTCCACGTCCAGGGAGAGGACGCCCAGCTGTACGTGGTCGTGATGCAGCAGAAAGGGAGGCAGCAAAGCCTGGGCCGAGTCAGCGGACGCCATTGTCCAAATATTTTAAAGTTTCTGGTCCCCGTGTGGTGGTAGAGCAAATGGAACCTGACGTACTCATGGACATCATGACTTCCTCCCAGACCTCTACTGTGAGCACCACTCCAAGCAGCAGCAGCAGCAGCAGCCAACGTCCCACGCTTGTTGTGACATCCACCCCAGCACCCACTGGTCAGCAGCCCTCCCAGGATGACAGCGTTCTGTCCCTCAGTCCGGCATCTGGGAACCTGCTGATGCAAGAAGCTCAGGACTTACTGGGGACTGATGTGGCAGAGATTGAGATCGGGCCACAATCACAAGCGTTGTTGAGTTCTGGTGATGAAGAAGAGGGGTCTGTGTCTGGGGATGTAGGGACAGAAGAGGAGGCGGGGGAGTCAGAGGAAGAGCTGGATTATGATGATGCTGCTGATGATGACGACGTTGTGGACCCTAACTATGCGCAGCCTGCTGAGTCCGGGGAAGAATGGTCAGAGCAGGATGACGAGTCACCTCGGCCTAGGCAAGGATATCGCCATATGTCAGGCAGGGGCAGGGGCATCGGCAGCAGTGGGCGTGGAGGAAGTAGACAGGACACTGCTTCAGCCGGCACCACCACCATGCAACCCCCGGCAACTACTACCACACATTGTTCCGCTGCACCCTCTGCTAGTGGGGGCCACAGTAAATTAAAGTCACCAGTGTGGGATTGCTTTGATGAATGTACTGATGACAAAAGGTATGCGGTGTGCAGGTTATGCAGCAAAAGATTGAGCCGTGGGAAAAGTCTGAGCAAGATGGGTACCTCATCCCTCCAGGGCCACCTGAGAAGCCGCCACTGCCGCGAGTATGCGGAGTTTAAGAGGAAGCAGGCACTGCTGGCAGGGGTTCCTCAGAGCAGAAGGCCCACCAGCGCAGCAGCATCATCCCTCCCTCAGGGTCGTGAATCCCCCACAGCAGCAGCAGTAGTAGCACGCAAGCACTCTTCCACCTCGGCTACTCAAGACACAGACATTGAGGCTGGCAGCCAGTGGTCGTCTCTCTCCTCTGTCTCCCCTGCATCCCAGCGTCGTCAGACCCTGCTGAGCGACACCTTTCAGGGTCTGACCAAGCCTCTGCCTCCAAGCCACAGGCGGATCCGCAAACTAAATGGCTTGCTGGCCCGGGCCATGGCATCACAGCTGCTTCCCTACTCCCTGGTGCAGGAGGGGAGCGCCATGCGGACGCTGCTCCAATTTGGCATCCCCGAGTGGCAAGTCCCCAGTCGCCACTATTTCAGCAGGAGCGCGATCCCAGCACTCCACAAGTTTGCGGTGGAAAACGTGGCCCGTTCCCTGGACTACTCTGTGGGCAAGCGGGTCCACGTGACCATGGACTCGTGGAGTGGCAGATTTGGGACAGGTCGCTACCTGTCCTTTACGGCCCCCTGGGTGACACTGATGGAAGGGAGGGAGGACAAGAGCGCATCAGCCCAGCTAGTGGTGCCACCACGCGGGATCAGGGGGGATGCAGAAGGGTCCTGTCACGACACTCCCTCTGCACCCGGAAAGCAAGCCCGCCTCGGCAGCAGCAGCGCCAAGCCTCGGCACTGCCAAGCCCTTTTAAAATTGGTGACCCTGGGGAAGGAGAGGCTTACGGCCACCAACGTCCTGGCCGCCCTCAGGAAGCAGGAGCGGAGGTGGCTGACCCCCAGAGGCCTGGAAGTGGGGTATGTGGCAGCCGATAACGGGGCCAACCTGGTGGCAGCAGTGCAGCAGGGAAACCTCCAGCACATCCCCTGCTTGGCCCACGTGCTCAATCTTGTGGTGCAGCGCTTCTTGCGCACCTACCAGGGGATGAGCGAGCTGCTGCAGGATGCCCTGGCGGTGGCACGCTTTTTCCGCCTGTCAGCCACTGCCTCTGCACTCTTGTCCACCTTACAGCAGCAGTATGGAAGGCCACAACACCGGCTGATCATCGACATGCCAGTTTGCTGGAATTCGACTCTGGCCATGTTGGAGCGGCTGTGTCAGCACAGGCTGGCTCTTAGGGCCTACATGCTAGACCCAAGTGTCCCCAGCAACCAGCAAGTCCCCATGATTACTGCCACTCAGTGGACACTGGTGCAGCAAGTATGCCTGGTGCTGAGTCCCTTCCTGGAGGCAACCAAGATGGTCAGTGAGGAGCGGGCCTCTGTGTGCCAGTGGGTGCCCTTGGTTTGTCTACTGGAGCAGGCAATGGACAATTTAATTGAGCGTGGGGATGAAGCCCTGAGGCAGTTGGAAGAACAGGAGCAGATGGCAGCACAGTCCAGCTCAGAGGAGGGCTCACAGCAGGTAGTGGAAGAGTTGGAGGTCCCTAACCTGAATGAGGAGGAGGAGCAGAGTGCAGCAGGCGTTGTACGTGGATGGCGGTTTGAGGAGGACAATGACATGGCACAGGAAGAGGACAGGCATGCGTTATGGGACAATGGCGAGGACGAGGAAGATCTTGCTGGCAGGGCCCACTTGTTTCCCATGGCTGTGCACATGTTGCGCTGCCTTCGCAGGGACCCCCGGGTGATCCAGATGCGTTCAAGGGAGGACATCTGGATTACCTTGATGCTTGATCCCCGTCTGAAGGGGAAGCTGGGAGACTTAATGACGCCATCCACCACCGAGCAACGCACAAGGGAGTTGAAGGAGGCCCTTGTGCGCAGACTACTGGAAGCATTCCCCCAGCCTTTCACCACTGTAACTGCTCTGCCAAGCCAGCAAGAAGTGCCTGCCATTGCCACTAGTAGCACAACAACAACCACCAGCACCAGCAGCAGCAGCAGCAACTGGCGCCCCGGAGACCTGAAGAGCCTAAGCAAGAGCCTGTATGCAGTGCAGCAGCCCAGAACAGAGGTGCCCGCCACAGCATCCACCACCAACCAGCACAAGCAACGACTGACCACCATGGTGTCTGACTATATGAGGTCATCCAGCGGGCTCAATGACACCGACAGCCCCGTGGACCCCTTGGAGTACTGGGTCAAGAGACTGGACATCTGGAGCGAGCTTTCCCAGTACGCCCTGGAACTTCTATCCTGCCCTCCTTCCAGTGTCCTCTCAGAGAGATGCTTTAGTGCGGCCGGTGGCGTGGTCACAGAGAAGCGCTCTCGGCTCTCCCACGCCTCTGTGGACAAACTCACCTTCCTGAAAATCAACCAGGCTTGGGTGGAAGGTGAGTTCCTGGCCCCTATTGTCGGACACAGGGTGACATGAAGTGGCTGCTGCATGTGCTGTTGTTAACTATGCCTGCCTTTATAAAGACAGTTACTACCTGCCTAGTGCCTACCTTGGTTAATTTTTTGGTGTTATGGTACTACTACCAGTAAGTTGCCATGGTCCTCCTTCTGAGCTGCTGAACTGACCGCCCGCTTTGTCCTCCTGACTCAGTCGCTACTACACTCTGCGTTCACAATGCCCGGGTCACTGGGTGCATTTAATTTTTTGGCCAGCACTATGACGCTGTGCTACTACTACTACCACCAGTATGTTGCCATGGTCCTTTTGTGCTGCTGAACTGACCGCCCGCATTGTCCTCCTCCTCCTGACTCAGTCGCTTCCACCAATGTACTCTGTCTGCGTTCACACTGCCTGGGTCACCGGGTGCATTTAATTTTTTGGCCAGCACTATGACGCTGTGCTGCTACTACTACCACCAGTATGTTGCCATGGTCCTTCTGTGCTGCTGAATTGACCGCCCGCATTGTCCTCCTCCTCCTGACTCACTCGCTTCCACCAATGTACTCTGTCTGCGTTCACACTGCCCGGGTCACCGGGTGCATTTAATTTTTTGGCCAGCACTATGACGCTGTGCTGCTACTACTACCACCAGTATGTTGCCATGGTCCTTCTGTGCTGCTGCTGCTGCTGCTGCTGAACTGAACGCCCGCTTTGTCCTCCTCCTCCTCCTGACTCAGTCGCTACCACGGTACCACCAATGCACTCTGTCTGCGTTATCACTGCCCGGGTCACTGGGTGCATTTAATTTTTTGGCCAGCACTATGACACTGTGCTACTACTACTACCACCAGTATGTTGCCATGGTCCTTCTGTGCTGCTGCTGCTGAACTGACCGCCCGCATTGTCCTCCTCCTCCTGACTCAGTCGCTTCCCGCTGCTGCACTCTGCGTTCACACTGCCCGGGTCACTGGGTGCATTTAATTGTTTGGCCAGCACTATGACGCTGTGCTGCTACTACTACTACCAGTATGTTGCCATGGTCCTTCTGTGCTGCTGCTGAACTGAACGCCAGCTTTGTCCTCCTCCTGACTCAGTCGCTACCACGGTACCACCAATGCACTCTGTCTGCGTTATCACTGCCCGGGTCACCGGGTGCATTTATTTTTTTGGCCAGAACTATGACACTGTGCTACTACTACTACCACCAGTATGTTGGCATGGTCCTTCTGTGCTGCTGCTGCTGAACTGACCGCCCGCATTGTCCTCCTCCTCCTGACTCAGTCGCTTCCCGCTGCTGCACTCTGCGTTCACACTGCCCGGGTCACTGGGTGCATTTAATTTTTTGGCCAGCACTATGACACTGTGCTACTACTACTACCACCAGTATGTTGCCATGGTCCTTCTGTTCTGTGGTGCTGAACTGACCGCCCGCATTGTCCTCCTCCTCCTGACTCAATCGCTTCCACCAATGTACTCTGTCTGCGTTCACACTGCCCGGGTCACCGGGTGCATTTAATTTTTTGGCCAGCACTATGACGCTGTGCTGCTACTACTACCACCAGTATGTTGCCATGGTCCTTCTGTGCTGCTGAATTGACCGCCCGCATTGTCCTCCTCCTCCTGACTCACTCGCTTCCACCAATGTACTCTGTCTGCGTTCACACTGCCCGGGTCACCGGGTGCATTTAATTTTTTGGCCAGCACTATGACGCTGTGCTGCTACTACTACTACCAGTATGTTGCCGTGGTCCTTCTGTGCTGCTGAACTGACCGCCCGCATAGTCCTTCTCCTGACTCAGTCGCTACCACCACTGCACTCTGCGTTCACACTGCCCGTGTCCACTGACAACTCTGCTGCGATGTCATTGCTAATTGCTGCAAAAAACAACAACAACAAAAAAAAATTACAAAAACCTCTCTGGGGCCTTTTTGGCGTCAGCCACTCATCCTCCTCCAGCGGTACCTTCGCCGCCAAGTGCCATTGGAACTCGCCTTCACCTCTTTGATTGCTTAACGCGTATATCCCTTTTTAAAACCACGTATTACCAATTAATAGCCCCATTTACAGTGGTGATTTGTCTTTAAAAGCCATTAAAAAAAAAAAAATTGGAATTTTTTATGTTGAAGTTATGTTGCCCCTTATCACCTCGATAATCCATGCAATTTGGGGGATTGTAGCATGTATGGGGGCTTTGTTATTAACGTTAAAAGAAATTCCGCCTCCGGGCAGGAATCCACGCGTGATTACGCCATTCACGGCAGAAAATCCGCGTGGTTGCATGGACGCGGACGAAAATCCGCATGCGGCGGGGCCGAATGCGTATTTTTTTTTGCAACCACGCGGATTGCCGAATTCGTGGATGAGGCACATCCGAGCACCCCTGGTTCAGAGTCAATTAAACACATTTTTCAGTAGAAAAGTACGTATATTTCAACTAGCTGACCTAAGCTCTTTTGAAAAAACGGGGTCTAGGTCTGTCACCACCGCATGCGCAACAGGCTGCCAGCTTGCCTGGCAACTGCACCCGCACACCATTTCGGCCGCCGCACCCGCCCACCCAGGACGCCCCAACAGCCGTCAGTGCTTGACATGCGCAGTAGCGCAAAAGCACTGACACAGGGACAGACGCAAGGACACTTGTACTTTAAATATAGACATATACATATATTTCAATAGATGTGAACATCAGTCCTGAAAGAGGGAAAAAAAGAAGAAGAAAGAGGGACAGTTGAATACAGTAAATCTATATAGATAGACACACACACATGTACAGCAGCTGCTAATGATGGGAGAGATGGCACATTGTGGTAGCTGTGAATGTTAGAAATACCTTATTACCTCCTCTGCTGCCAATCCCAGCAGTGTCTCCGAGGACTGTAGAGCCCAGTAGGATGAGGGACCTTTAGTGATGTCACACGCCCAGTCACACGATTTTACTTGATATTGGTGACTATAGCGAGAAACACACAGTTGCAATGGGATGATATCACCACAAGAGGGAGACTAGAGATTAGTTTCTGTGAGCTTCTCATGTGCATCAGTAGATGGCTGCGCAGTGCTGGTAATATGCAGCTTGTATGATGATTATCACTCTCCATCAGATTTTTTCAGGTTTTTTTTTTAATGAAATAGTATTTTCAACATTTTAGCATGCCATGCCCCGGGCATCAGGGCCGGTTTTAGTAACAAAGGGGCCCCTGGCAAAACTAACCTGGGGCTCCTAACAGACTTCCCCCCTTCCCCTGACCAAAAAGTGGCAGTAGGGGCCCTTTGTTGCATGCCAAATTTTACCACAGAGCCCCTGAGCCAGCTATTGTCCCACCCCCTCCCCCCAGATCACACCCCAACTTAACTGTGCACCCCGAGGCAACTGCAATGTTTGGCAGTGTAGCATCTCACCTGTCCCGGTGGGGGGTGAGCCTCTGTCAGTCCTTTGGCTCCATTGCTGAGTCCCAGGGGAGCACAGTTAAAGTGAGCCAAAAAAATAATTTTCACTTACCTGGGGCATCTACCAGCCCCCTGCAGCCATCCTGTGCCCTCGACGTCAGTCACATCTCCTCCGGTCCCCTGCTGTCGGCTTGTTTCTATTTTGCCGACACAGAGTCGTCGGGCCGCAACGTGTACCTTTGCATGCGTTCCCGCTGGTGCAGGACTCTATCGCGGGTGGCAACACGTATCTTTATACGCGCATATATAAAGATACATATTACCACCCGCGATAGCGTCCTGCAACATCGGGAATGCGTGTGTCTCCTATATGATATATTTAACTGAAATTTTTTATTGTAACAACCAATGATTTATACAGGAAACTCATGATGATTACCAAGGTTGCCCAAACTTTCGCATCCCACGGTATAATATAATACATTACCAATATTGTACTATGCACTTTCCTAGCACCTATTCTCACTTGAACCTTTGTCCTTTCTATCCTGGTTCATTTTCCTTCATTTTAACATGTGGAAATAAGAAATAAATCAATTTAAAGGGTACCTGAAATGAAACACATCTCAGGTTTTATACTTACCTGGGGCTTCCTTAAAGAGAACCTTATCTAAAAAAAAAAAAAAAAGAGTTTAACTAACCTGGGGCTTTGACACAACCCCCCCCCCCCCCCCCCCGGCAGCCATCCTGTGCCCACGGCGTGCCGAAACGATTCTCTGTTCCGCCACTGCGGCTTAGTTTCGATTCTGCCGACTGATCAGCCTGTGGTCCACTGCGCCTGTGTGGCCCTGGCCGCACGCATCCTCGTGCGCATTTACACCGGCGAGCGTGTTCTGTGCAGGCGCAGTAGGAGGTTCTCTCTTACTGTGCCTGTGGGCACAGGACAGCTGCGTGGGGCTGGTCAAAGCCCCAGGTAAGTGAAACTCTTTTTCTTTTCTTCAGTTAAGGTTCACTTGAGGCCGCTCGGTC
The DNA here is from genome assembly GCF_040937935.1 of Hyperolius riggenbachi. Taxonomy (NCBI): domain Eukaryota; kingdom Metazoa; phylum Chordata; class Amphibia; order Anura; family Hyperoliidae; genus Hyperolius; species Hyperolius riggenbachi. The sequence goes on from NC_090655.1 coordinate 215,801,331, forward strand.
CTTCGCCAACTTGGCCAGGCTACCGGGCCATACTGCGGGGGATAGGAGCCACCCAGGGAGACGGCAAGGGACTAAGCGGCCTCAAGGAAGCCCCTGGTAAGTATAAAACCAAAGATGTGTTTCATCCCAAGTTCACTTTAAAGGCTGGGAATTAAGTTTAGAGTCAATTAAACACATTTTTCAGTAGAAAAGTACATATATTTCAATAGATGTTAACATCAGTCTTGAAAGAGGGACAAATGAAGGTGAAAGAGAGACAGTTGAATACAGTAAATCTATATATATAAACACACACACGTGTACAGCAGCTGCCAATGATGCTTATCCGAGCTAGGATATCCGAGATACTCGGAAATCCTAGCTCTTTTTTCACTATTCGAGCTCGAATACCGAGCTCGAATAGTATTAGCTATCTGGGCTGTGATATCCGAGCGCACTCGGATAGCAATTAGCTATCCGGAGATATCCTAGCTATCCGAGCTCGGATAGCGTCATCAGCTCGGATAGCGTCACGTCAGACGTCACCTCGAGTCCTCACAAGCGAATCAGAGGGCTTCCAGCCCTCTGACTGCAGCCAATCACAGAGGGGGAGCCTGGCCAAGCCCCCCTCTATAAATAGCGGGCGCCATGTTGCCTCATTCGTCCTGCTTGCGACTTACTGACTGATTGTGCTGAGAAAGACTGCTCCAGTGCTTTTTGTCTGTGCAAATGCATTTATTGTTCAATACACCAAGCATTTTTACACTCCAACACTTGATATTCACCTGTATTGCTTTGTATTGTAGATAGATTGCATTTTAGGCAGTTTAGTTTGTGTGATTAGGGACTAGAGAGGGAGACTGTCACTGGTGCTGCTGCAGCTGCAGCAGCTAGGCCCTGTGCCTAGGCAAGGCAGCCTGCCCTGCTCTGTGCTCTAGTTTCTAGTTACCTGTGCTCTCACCTGTCCTACTCTACTGTACTACTTCTGTGTTAGATAGATTATTGTACTATTTTGTAGTTAGCAAGGCCCAGCTTTACTGCTATACCTGTCCTGTATCTGCTCTCTGTAATCTAGTCACACCTGTTCTATTGTTTAGCTAGATTCTTCTATTGTTTAGTTAGTACTGTAGTGTACTCTAGTCTGTGTATAGGGACCGTCCGTCACCGCGTTACCTAGGGTCTTTGTGTACGTCTGCGCTGTCCGCACCCTCTCATTAGTGCTACACCCGTCCTATTGTTTATATTACTTGTATTATGTATTCGCTGAATTGTACTGTACTGTAGTCTGTGTATAGGGACACCGTGAGTCACCGTCAGCTAGGGTCTTTGTGTGCGCACTGCGCACTCTCTCGTTAGCGCTACACCGATCTCTGCTGTAGAGTACACCTGTCCGTCACCTCACACACACCCACCACCACCACCAGTCCCACCCCTTTAAAGTAACCCACTTGTCCCACCCGCCTATACATAACTTTTTTTTTCATTTGTATAATATTAAAAATATACAATGTCTGGCACTGGCAGCCGCGGTTTGGGCAGGGGCAGCAAGGGCATCGGCAAGAGAGGAGGTCGTGGGCGTGGCAACCGCGCCACCACCACCACCATGCACAGTTCTGCGTCTGCACCAGTGGCTATTTTCACCCTGCCATATGTGGAGTGCAAGTATGCCACCTGCAACCAGTGCCGCCAGCAGCTCAGCAGAGGGAAGGAGCCCTCTGCGTACGGCACCACCTCTCTGGTGAACCATCTGGCAGGGAAACACTTTCATGAGCATGAGGAGTTCATGAAGTTGAAGGAAGCTGGCAGTGGCAGACCCGCCACCACTGCGAAGCCGTCGGCAGCAGCCACCCGCCCTCCTCCACCTCCTCCAGCAGCACCAGCAGGAGTGCGTCAGAAACGCACTGCTCCTCCTCCCTCTGCAACTCCTGCCGCCGACACTGAGGCCTGTTCTGGCAGCCAGTCCTCAGTGGCCTCCTCTGCTCCCTCCAGTGATTCCCGTGCCAGCAAAAGGCGTCGCCAGACCCTGCTCAGCGACACCTTCCAGGGGGTGGTCAGGGTTCTGCCTCCCAGCAGGCGTCGCGTGCGTCAGCTGAACGGCTTGCTGGCACGGGCCATATGCTCCCAACTCCTGCCTTATTCCCTTGTGCAGGAGGGGAGCGACATGCGTGCGCTCCTGATGTGTGCAGCCCCCGATTGGCCAATCCCCAGCTGACATTTGTTTGCGCGCACGGCCATCCCTGCACTTTACCGCATTGTGATGGCCAATGTCGGGAGAGGGCTGGATCACGTGGTGGGTCAACGGGTCCACGTCACCATGGACTCGTGGAGCAGCCGGTTTGGGACAGGCCACTATCTGTCCTTCACCGCGCATTGGGTCAGCTTGGTGGAAGGGGGTGAGGAGGGGGGAGCAGCATCAGGCACTGTCAGAGCAGCAGCAGCAGCAACAACGCAGTGGGTGGTGCCACCATGCAGGGTCAGCGGAATTGCAGCAGGTTCCTCTGATCCGCTTCCATCCTCCGGCACACCAGCCGAAACCCCCCGCCTCAGCAGCAGCGTGAAGCCCCGCCACTGCCAAGTGCTGCTGGAATTGGTCAGCCTGGGGAAGACCAAACTGACGGCGAACAATGTCCTGGCCAAACTCCGAGAGCAGGAGAGGAATTGCCTGACCCCCAGAGGCCTCAGAGTCGGAGAGGTGGTGTCCGACAATGGGGCAAACCTGGTTACTGCAACCTGCTGGGGATACCTGACCCATATCCCCTGCCTGGCGCACGTCCTGAACCTGGTAGTCCAAAAGTTCCTGCAGACCTACCAGGGGATGGACCGACTCCTTGAGGCAGCAAGGAAGGTTGTGCGTCATTTCCGGCACTCGGCTGCAGCCGTAGCGAGCCTGGAAGAGGTGCAGAAGGAGCTGGAACTCCACTCTGGCGATGTTGGAGCGTCTGGTTGAACAGAGGCAGGCTGTCAGCCAGTACGTTGCATGAGCAACAGTTGCCGCCATCACTGCAACTAGGCGTGCCGCCACCAACCTCCCGTCCATCATCTCCACGGAGGACTGGGGGCACATGCAGCAGGTGTGCTTAGTGCTGGCACCCTTCCTGCAGGCCACCAACATGGTAAGCAGGGACCATGCAATGGTGTGTGAGTGGGTCCCCTTGGTGTGTGTGCTGGACAGGGCCCTGTATGCACTGCTGGAAGAGGGAGCGGCAGCCTTGGACCAGCAGGAGCTGCAGGCAGCTTCACAGGCCACCTCTGAGGAGGAGGGCTTGGAGTTGGTGGAGGTCCCTGACCTTGCTGCTGATGAGGGGGAGCAGCAGAGCGCAGCTGGACTGGTGGGGGGTGAAGAGAGGATGAGGTGGAGGAGGCAGAGGATGAGGAGGACAGGACTGTCGGCTCTGGAGCTGCCGATGATGTGCCAGCAGACGTGGCCAGACTTTTCCCAATGGCAGCGCACATGCTGAGGTGCCTGCGCAAGGACCCAAGGGTCATCCAGATGAAGCAGAGGGAGGACATCTGGATCTGCATGATGCTGGACCCACCTCTGAAGGGGAAGCTCAGCCAGTTCCTGCCTGCAGGAGGAGACCGTGCGCAACAAATGAGGGATTTGTAGCTGTCCCTTGTTGAGCGCTTGGAGGAAGCCTTCCCTCAGCCATCCACCCCCACTGTCCAGCCAGCACAGAGGCAGCAGCAGGTGCCTGCATCCACCAGCAGCAAGCGCACGCGCACCACAGACCTGCTGTCTCTGACCAACGAGCTCTACATGAGTGTAGAGCTGCCAGGGACTAGAGAGGAGGTGCCTGCAGCAGCATCCTTCTCCAGTCACAGACAGCGCTTGACCCGCATGGTGGCTGACTACATGGGGTCCTTCAGCGGGCTTGACAGCGTTGCCCCTGTTGATCCCATGGAGTATTGGGTCAAGCACCTGCCGATCTCGAGCGAGCTTGCGCAGTACGCCCTGGAAGTGCTCTCATGCCCCCCTTCCAGCGTACTGTCAGAGCGTTGCTTCAGTGCAGCCGGTGGAGTCGTCACTGAGAAGCGATCTCGTCTGTCTCACAAGTCTGTAGACAGACTGACGTTTCTCAAAATGAACCAGGCTTGGGTGGAAGGCGAATTCCTGAACCCTGTTGTCGGTGAGAGGGGGACATGAAGTGGCACACACACATTACACCTGCTGCTGCTGCTGCTGCTGCTGTATTTCTTCCTGCTGTCTGTGTCTCCACTGCCAGGGAACACATTAAAAGGTGCTGCTGCCCATGCGCCACCAGCTATTTACGCTCAAAATTCAAAAATAGCTGCATTATTTAAAAAAAAATTTTTTTAAATTATTTTAGAGGTGTCCGGGTTGAAAACTGTGCTGTCCCAATTGTGTATTGGACACAATGTGGGCTTCACGACCACTATCTGGAACCACATGGTGTTTATTTATGGCCCTGGTTTACCGCTAGGAACCAGGGCCTATTATGTCTCGCTGCCTGCCCTCCTGCCTGCCTGCTGCCAGTCTGCCACACACTCATCCTCCTCACGCTGCCTGCTGCTGTATTTCCTCCTGCTGTCTGTATGTTTCCACTGCCAGGGAACACATTACAAGGTGCTGCTGCCCATGCGCCACCAGCTATTTACGCTCAAAATTCAAAAATAGCTGCATTATTTTGAAAAAAAAAATTAATTATTTTAGAGGTGTCCGGGTTGAAAACTGTGCTGTCCCAATTGTGTATTGGACACAATGTGGGCTTCACGACCGCTGTCTGGAACCTCATGGTGTTTATTTACGGCCCTGGTACCACCGCTAGGAACCAGGGCCTATTATGTCTCGCTGCCTGCCCTCCTGCTGCCTGCTGCCAGTCTGCCACACACTCATCCTCCTCACGCTGCCTGCTGTTGTATTTCCTCCTGCTGTCTGTGTCTCCGCTGCCAGGGAACACATTACAAGGTGCTGCTGCCCATGCGCCACCAGCTATGTCTCACTGCCCACCTGCCTGCTGCCACTGCCACACACTCATCCTCCTCACACTGCCTGCTGTTGTATTTCCTACTGCTGTCTGTTTCTCCACTGCCAGGGAACACATTACAAGGTGCTGCTGCCCATGCGCCACCAGCTATTTACGCTCAAAAATAGCTGCATTATTTGGAAAAAAATTTTAAATTATTTTAGAGGTGTCCGAGTTGAAAACTGTGCTGTCCCAATTGTGTATTGGACACAATGTGGGCTTCACGACCGCTGTCTGGAACCTCATGATGTTCATTTACGGCCCTGGTACCACCGCTAGGAACCAGGGCCTATTATGTCAGCAGCAGTCACATCACACTGCCTGACACACACTCCTCCTCCTCCTGTAGCTGCATTGAGCTTCTGCTGTCTGTGTGCTGCTACCACTGCCAGGGAGAACAGAAGAAGAACTATTTTCTGCTGCCACCCACTCTCCTACCAGCTATTACCACACTACAATAGCTGCAACTACTTCCTCCTCCTGCTGATTTCTGTGTTTTACCACCGCCAGGGTAAACAGAAAAAGGCGCTGTGGCTTGCAATGTGCCACTACCTATTATGCCATCAACACAAATATAACTATGGTGTTGTTATTAAAATAAAATATTTCCACAAATGAAGTAAAAAAAAATATTACAAAAGAAAGAAGAGGAGGAAGAGGAGGAAGAGGAGGAAGAGGAGGAAGAAGAGGAAGAGGAGGAGGAGGAGGAGGAGAAGGAATAATGTTACAACAACCTTCTCATGCAAACATTTTTCATGAAGTTAATTTACTATTTTTAATACCTTTTTTATAACTACTACATCACCACATAATCACTTGATGTTTTTCTTCATAAAAAAGGTGGTTTCATGCATCATTGACCTCCAATACAAGTTTTAAAAGCTATTTAAGGCCAGCTCGAATATTTTACTCGAATACAGACTCGGATAGTGATGTCGGATATCCGAGGTCGAATCGGATATTCGATTAACTCGAATATCGAACTTCGAGTGAATTCGGATAGTTTACTATCCGAATTCGACAAAACTCGAATAGGATAATGAGGTATCCGATCAACACTGGCAGCTGCTAATGATGGGAGAGATGGCACATGGTGGTAGCTGTTAATGTTAGAAAATGCCTTATTACCTCCTCTGCTGCCAATCCCAGCAGTGTCTCCGAGGACTGTAGAGCCCAGTAGGATGAGGGACCTTTAGTGATGTCACACGCCCAGTCACATGATTTTACTTGATATTGGTGACTATAACGAGAAACACACAGTTGCAATGGGATGATATCACCACAAGAGGGAGACTAGAGATTAGTTTCTGTGAGCTTCTCATGTACATCAGTAGATGGCTGTGCAGTGCTTGTAATATGCAGCTTGTATGATTATCACTAGTCTCCATCAGATTTTTTCAGTTTTTTAATGAAATTATTCAATATTTTCGATATATTTTTCAAAAATGAGATAGTATTTTCAACATTGTAGGATGCCATGCCCCGGGCATCACTGAGGAAAAGAGGGAATCTATCCAGGACCGGTTTTTGTAACAAAGGGGCCCCTGGCAAAATTAACCTGGGGCCCCTAACAGACTTCCCCCCTCCCCTGACCAAAAAGTGGCAGTAGGGGCCCTTTGTTGCATGCCAAATTTTACCACAAAGCCCCTGAGCCAGCTATTGTACCACCCCCCCCCCCAGATCACCCCCCAACTTAACTGTGCACCCCGGCCCGAGGCATCTGCAATGTCTTTGGCAGTGTAGCATCTCACCTGTCCCGGTGGGGGGTGAGCCTCTGTCAGTCCTTTGGCTCCATTGCTGAGTCCCAGGGGAGCACAGTTAAAGTGAACCTTATCGCTGCCCAAAAAAATAATTTTCACTTACCTGGGGCATCTACCAGCCCCCTGCAGCCATCCTGTGCCCTCGACGTCAGTCACATCTCCTCCGGTCCCCCGCTGTCGGCTTGTTTCAATTTTGCCGACACAGAGTCGGCGGGCCACAACGTGTACCTTTGCACGCGTTCCCGCTGGTGCAGGACGCTATCGCGGGTGGCAACATGTATCTTTATACGCGCATATAAATATACATATTACCACCCGCGATAGCGTCCTGCAACATCGGGAATGCGTGTGTCTCCTATATGATACATTTAACTGAAATTTTTTATTGAAACAACCAATGATTTATACAGAAAAATCATGACGATTAACAAGGTTGCCCAAACTTTCGCATCCTACGGTATAATGTAATACATTACCAATATTTTACTATGCACTTTCCTGGCACCTATTCTCACTTGAATATTGGTCCTTTCTATCCTGGTTAATTTTCCTTCATATTAACATTTGAAAATAAGAAATATATCAATTTAAAGGGTACCTGAGATGAAACACATCTCTGGTTTTATACTTACCTGGGGCTTCCTTAAAGGGAACCTTAACTAAAAAAAAAGAAAAAAGAGTTTAACTAACCTGGGGCTTCGACCTGCCCCCACAGCCATCCTGTGCCTGCGGTGTGCTGAACTGATTCTCTGTTCCTCTGTTCCGCCACCACGACTTAGTTTCGATTCTGCCGACTGATCAGCCTGTGGTCCACTGTGTCTGCGCGGCCCTGGCCGCACGCATCCTCGTACGCTTTTAGGTCGGCGAGCGCGTTTTGTGCGGGTGCGGTAGGAGGTCCTCTTTTACTGTGCCTCTGGGCACAGGATAGCTGCACGGGGCTGGTCGAAGCCTCAGGTACGTGAAACTCTTTTTCCTTTCTTCAGTTAAGGTTCACTTTAAGCCTCCTTGAGGCTGCTTAGTCCTTCGCCAACTCGGCCAGGCTACTGTCACGATATTGTGAACGCCATTGCGGCATGCGCATGTAAATGCACCCAAACTATGATCTGGAGAGCCCCTTTAATTCATTAGCCTGGCTTTTAGAAACTCAGTGCTCTTCCATCTCACCACCCCTGCACTGGAGGATGTGAGTGAGTGTTTGTTTGTGTTTGTTTGTACTTACTGAAAGAAGCCATTTACCCTAAAACCAGAAAATCCACACAGGAAAAAGGTTATCTATAAGGGGGGCAATAAAGAATCTCCAGGAAGTTTCTCCCATCCTAGTTTTAAAGATAAGGAGAGGAACAGATCCCCTCATAAACTCATTAGGACCCAATCACATTCCTGCTTGTCCTGCAGATACCCAGAGACATGTCCCTTATTGAGCTTTTGAGATCTCATTTCACAGTAGTCCATAATTTGATGGATATTGCGGAACCTTTTGGGCCCAGCGGTCCACAACTCGCAGTGCGTCATGTGGCCAGCGCAGCACACCTTCTGAGACGTTAATCGATCACATAGTGCCCTCACAACCTGAGATATCAATTACATAGGCAGAGAAAGTGTCACTCAAAGCGAGTTTGATATTGAATGGTTCAGCGCATGATGACGGAATGTAAAATGTTGGGTTTTATGTGATATGTCAGATATCCTCTGAGTTATGGCATAATTGGAGAAATGCCAATTCTGTCCCTCAGACAATAGGGCCGGACTTCAGCAGCCTAAGGGTCAGATTGCTAAGGGTGGAGAAACCTCTCTTGTTACCATCCACACACTCTGGCAGAGAAAGGGTTAAAACCGACTGACACTCAGCCTGGAGAGAGAGAGACTCCAGCCATCCTATATCATCAAAAGGATTGGCATTACATTTGATAAAAGGACTAATATCCATTCCACAGAGTCTTCCAGAATTGGACTACATACAGTGGCTTGCAAAAGTATTCAGCCCCCTTGAAGTTTTCCACATTTTGTCACATTACTGCCACAAACATGAATCAATTTTATTGGAATTCCACATAAAAGATCAGTACAAAGTGGTATACACGAGAGAAGTGGAACAAAAATCATACATGATTCCAAACATTTCTTACAAATAAATAACTGCAAAGTGGGGTGTGCATAATTATTCAGCCCCCTCCCCCTGAGTCAATACTTTGTAGAACCACCTTTTGCTGCAATTACAGCTGCCAGTCTTTTAGGGTATATCTCTACCAGCTTTGCACATCTAGAGACTGAAATCCTTGTCCATTCTTCTTTGCAAAACAGCTCCAGCTCAGTCAGATTAGATGGACAGCGTTTGTGAAGAGCAATTTTCAGATCTTGCCACAGATTCTCGATTAGATTTAGATCTGGTCTTTGGCTGGGCTAATCTAACACTTGGATATGTTTTGTTTTAAACCATTCCATTGTTGCCCTGGCTTTATGTTTAGGGTCGTTGTCCTGCTAAAAGGTGAACCTCCACCCCAGTCTCAAGTCTTTTGCAGACTCCAAGAGGTTTTCTTCCAAGATTGCCCTGTATTTGGCTCCGTCCATCTTCCCATCAACTCTGACCAGCTTCTCTGTCCCTGCTGAAGAGAAGCACCCCCAGAGCATGATGCTGCCACCACCATATTTGACAGTGGGGATGGTGTGTTCAGAGTGATGTGCAGTGTTAGTTTTCCGCCACACATAGCGATTTTGCATTTTGGCCAAAACGTTCCATTTTGGTCTCATCTGACCAGAGCGCCTTCTTCCACGTTTGCTGTGTCCCCCACATGGCTTGTGGCAAACTGCAAACGGGACTTCTTACGCTTTTCTGTTAACAATGGCTTTCTTCTTGCCACTCTTCCATAAAGGCCAACTTTGTGCAGTGCACGACTAATAGTTGTCCTAAGGACAGATTCTCCCACTTGGGCTGTAGATCTCTGCAGCTCGTCCAGAGTCACCATGGGCCTCTTGATTGCATTTCTGATCAGCGCTCTCCTTGTTCGGCCTGTGAGTTTAGGTGGACGGCCTTGTCTTGGTAGGTTTACAGTTGTGCCATACTCCTTCTATTTCTGAATAATCGCTTGAACAGTGCTCCGTGGGATGTTGAAGGCTTTGGAAATCTTTTTCTAGCCTAAGCCTGCTTTAAATTTCTCAATAACGTTATCCCTGAACTGTCCGGTGTGTTCTTTGGACTTCATGGTGTTGTTGCTCCCAATATTCTCTTAGACAACCTCTGAGGTCGTCACAGAGCCGCTGTATTTGTACTGACATTAGATTACTCACAGGTGCACTCTATTTAGTCATTAGCACTCATCAGGCAATGTCTATGGGCAACTGACTGCACTCAGACCAAAGGGGGCTGAATAATTACGCACACCCCACTTTGCAGTTATTTATTTGTAAAAAATGTTTGGAATCATGTATGATTTTCATTCCACTTCTCACATGTACACCACTTTGCATTGGTCTTTCATGTGAAATTCCAATAAAATTGATTCTTGTGGCAGTAATATGACAAAATGTGGAAAACTTCAAGGGGGCAGAATACTTTTGCAAGCCACTGTATCTTCTGTGGGACTTATTATCGCAAAGGACACGGTAACTTGACAAAGTGCTCAGACTGTAATCAGCTATTTCATATTGAACCCTTATTACTTTTGTATCAATTTATTTCTATTGCTATATTTTGTTCTGCATTATTTCTTTAACCTCCTTGGCGGTTAATTTTTTCTGCAAAAATTGCAGAATTCCAATTTTTTTTATTTTTTTTTTTAAAGTTTCATGTAAAGCTACCAGAGTGGTAGCTACATGAAACACCACTAGAGGGCGCATGTGGCCCTCTAGTCCGATCGCCGCCGGCAACAATAGCAAACAGGGGAACGCGTATACAACGCGTTCCCCTGTTTGGCTTCTCCTGTCGCCATGGCGACGATCGGGATGACGTCATGGACGTCAGCCGACGTCCTGACGTCAGGGACACACGATCCAGCCCGAAGCGCTGCCCGGAACTCATTGATCCGGGCAGCGCAGGGCTCTGGCGGGGGGGGGGCCCTCTTCAGCCGCTGCGTGCGGCCGATCGCCGCAGAGCGGCGGCGATCAAGCTGTGCGCGCGGCTAGCAAAGTGCTGGCTGCGCGCACAGCAATTTACAAAATGAAAATCGCCCCACCAGGGGCTGAGATCTCCCCCTGCGCGGCATAGCCCGAGCTCAGCTCGGGCTTACCGCCAGGGAGGTTAAATAAACGATTAAAAAATCGTTGGTCTAAGTGCTGTTCTGAAAAAAATCTCCACCAAAAGAATTCACATCTTCAAAGATAGACACGTTACCATAACTGTTTAGATATTAATTATTGTTAGTTTTGCTATCTCTAGAAAGGTTGTCAAATTAACCCTTTTTCCTACAGGATTTAGCTAGAGTTAGAATTAGTGCATTCACACGCTTTTATTGCAGATTGGTGGCAGCGACCTGGCCTCCATATGAGAGCACAGATTGTATCGATTGTATATACAATAGAAATTGGACTGTGTGCTGACTCACCAACCAATCCAAAAGGTTACTTTGCCTGCAGTTCTGACTGCCTTCAGGATTCCCACAGGGTCTGAGGCTTTATGGTAAACTGCAGAAAAGGGAACAGGAATTGGTTGGTGACTGCGCATACATCACAGCCAGGGCCGGCCCGCTCATGAGGCGGGGTGAAACTTTTGCCTCAGGCGGCAAATTTCCAGGGGCGGCACCCGCCCGTCCGTGGGTGCGGGGAGCCGGCCGCCGAACTGGAGGGGTAGCTGGCAGGACGGGGGTATTGGGCCAGCGGCTGGGAGGGGGGTCGGACCCCCCCCTCCCTCGCCTGGGTCCCCCGTCCTCCGCTCCCCTCCAGCCTTAAATAGAAGCAGCCGCTATGTATTAGAGGAACGGGCGGGGAGGACTCACCTCTTCCTCGTTCCAGCGTGCGCTCCACTGACGTCACTTCCTGCAACGCTGCAGGAAGTGACGTCAGTGGAGCGCACGCTGGGAAGAGGTGAGTGTCCTCCCCGCCCGTTCCTCTAACACATAGCGGCTGCTTCAATTTAAGGCTGGAGGGGAGCGGAGGACGGGGGACCCAGGCGAGGGAGGGGGGGGTCCGACACCCCTCCCCGCCGCTGGCCCAATACCCCCGTCCTGCCAGCTACCCCTCCAGCTCGGCGGCCCCCCAGAGCGGCCCCCCCGCGGGGGGGCGGCAAAAAGTCTAGGGCCGGCCCTGGTCACAGCTACCGAGCCATACCACGGGGGACTGGAGCCACCCAGGGAGACGGCAAGGGACTAAGTGGCCTCAAGGGGGCTTAAGAAAGCCCCTGGTGAGTATAAAACTGGAGATGTGTTTCATCTCAGCTTCACTTCAAAGGCTGGGAATTAGGTTTAGAGTCAATTAAACACATTTTTCATTAGAAAAGTACCGGTATGTATATTTCAATAGATGTGAACATCATTCCTGAAAGAGGGACAAATGAAGAAGAAAGGGACAGTTGAATACAGTAAATCCATATTATAGACACACACACGTGTACAGCAGCTGCTAATGATGGGAGAGATGGCACATTGTGGTAGCTGTGAATGTTAGAATATGCCAGTCCCAGCAGTGTCTCCAAAGATTGTAGAGCCCAGTAGGATGAGGGACCTTTAGTGATGTCACATTTTTATTTACTTAAATAACTTGGGTGACTTTAGCGAGAAACACACAGTTGCAATGTAATGATATCACCACAAGAGGGAGACTAGAGATTAGTTTCTGTGAGCTTCTCATGTAGATGGCTGCGCAGTGCTGGTAATAATATATGCAGCTTGTATGATTATCACTCTCCATCAGATTTTTTTTTATTTATTTTTTTCTTTTTCATTTTTGTAAATGAAATTATTCAATACCTTCTATATATTTTTCAAAAATGATATAGTATTTTCAACATTTTAGGATGCCATGCCCCCAGGCATCACATAGGAAAAGATGAGATCTATCCAGGGCCGGTGTGGTGAAACTTTTTGCAAATTTAAAATATTTTGCAACTGCTAGCAATAACTTATACTTATAGCTATCAGAAAGTGCAACCTAACCATTGATTTCAATGGATATTTTATCAAAAAATGCAACCCCCTAACCCTATTCTCACACAGTACCCTCCTCTACTGGGCAACTAATAACCCCCCTGGAGGGAATAAAGAACCCCCCCCCCCCCCCCCTGGTGGGCAACTAATAACATCCACTGGAGGGAAGTAATACCCTCCTCCTCCACCTCTTATTACCACCCCCTCCATGGATATCCAGGAGTGTGTTCCTTTATCTTCCTCCCCGATAGATCGCCAGGTGCTTCCCCCCCCCCCCCCCAGAGATGGGTGCAGGGGAGAATTACAAAGTAGATCTCTCAACTAATCTTGTTCCTGCAGCGATTTGTGCTCCCCTTCATTCAGTAATGCTGTCAGCCTCACCATGCCGAATGGATCGGGTCCCAGCAGGGCCGGCCTTAGGTTTCACTGCACCCTGAGCGAAACCGGATTTTGGTGCCCCCCATCCTCTTTGCGCGTGTACACATATACGCGTGTCCCTCCCAAAAAAATGCCCTCAGACTCAGTATAGGTAAGTAGGTAGCCAGGTATAGGTGCCCTCAGTATAGGATCTCATGTGTAGGTGCCCTCAGTGTAGGTAGCCAAGCATAGGTAGTATAGTTGCCACAGTAAAGGTAGCTAGTATAGTAGCCCTCAGTATAGGTAGTATAGCTGCACCAGTATAGGTAGCTAGTATAGTTGCCCCCCGGTGTAGGTAGCAGAGTTGCCCCCAGTGTAGGTAGTGTAGTTGCCCCATATAGGTAGCATAGGAGCCCCCAGTGTAGGTAGTATAGTTGCCCCCAGTGTAGGTAGTATGCCCCCAGTGTAGGTAGTATGCCCCCAGTGTAGTAGCATTGCTGCCCCCAGTGTAGGTAGTATGCCCCAGTGTAGGTAGTATGCCCCCAGTGTAGTAGCATAGCTGCCCCCAGTATAGTAGCATTCCCCCAGTGTACTAGCATATCTGCTCCCAGTGTAGGTAGTATGCCCCCAGTGTAGTAGCATAGCTGCCCCCAGTGTAGGTAGTATGCCCCCAGTGTAGTAGCATAGCTGCCCCTAGTGTAGGTAGTATGCCCCCAATGTAGGTAGTATGGCCCCAGTGTAGATAGTATGCCCCCAGTATAGGTAGAATGCCCCCAGTGTAGGTAGTATGCCCCCAATGTAGGTAGTATGCCCCCAGTGTAGGTAGTATGCCCCCAATGTAGGTAGTATGCCCCCAATGTAGGTAGTATGCCCCCAATGTAGGTAGTATGCCCCCAATGTAGGTAGTATGCCCCCAATGTAGGTAGTACGCCCCCAGTGTAGATAGTATGCCCCCAGTATAGGTAGATTGACCCCAGTGTAGGTAGTATGCCCCTAATGTAGATAGTATGCCCCCAGTATAGGTAGTATGCCCCCAGTGTAGATAGTATGCTGCAGTATAGGTAGTATGCCTCCAATAGGGTTGCCAGGTCGGCTGATGGAGAAAACCGGACAGGGGGTGGAGTTAGGGGCGGAGTCAGAAGCGCACTTTTATGTAGAGTGGGGCTAAGCAATGGGCTTTTTAAAAAATGTTTTTTACAGTATTTATATCGCACTGACATCTTCTGCAGCACATTACAGAGTACATAGCCATGTCACTAACTGTCCTCACCAGTACATGCACATAAGAGACCACTTTTCACCAGTAAATGCACATAATAAGAGACCGCTTTTTACCAGTAAATGCACATAATAAGAGACAGCTTTTCACCAGTAAATGCACAAAAGAGACAGCTTTTCACCAGTAAATGCACAAAAGAGACAGCTTTTCACCACTAAATGCACATAATGACAAACAGCCAGTGTTCCCAGTATATGTAGCCAGGGATATATGTGCCCAGTATATGTGGCCAGGGGGTATATATGTCCCAGTATATGTAGGCAGGGGTGTAAATGTCCCAGTATACGTAGGCAGGGGTATATATGTCCCAGTATATGTAGCCAGGGGGTATATGTGCCCAGAATAGGTAGCCAGGGGGTATATGTGCCCAGAATAGGTAGCCAGGGGCTATATGTGCCCAGAATAGGTAGCCAGGGGCTATATGTGCCCAGAATAGGTAGCCAGGGGCTATATGTGCCCGGAATAGGTAGCCAGGGGCTATATGTGCCCGGAATAGGTAGCCAGGGGGTATATGTGCCCGGAATAGGTAGCCAGGGGGTATATGTGCCCGGAATAGGTAGCCAGAGGGTATATGTGCCCGGAATAGGTAGCCAGGGGGTATATGTGCCCGGAATAGGTAGCCAGGGGCTATATGTGCCCAGAATAGGTAGCCAGGGGCTATATGTGCCCAGAATAGGTAGCCAGGGGCTATATGTGCCCAGAATAGGTAGCCAGGGGCTATATGTGCCCAGAATAGGTAGCCAGGGGCTATATGTGCCCAGAATAGGTAGCCAGGGGCTATATGTGCCCGGAATAGGTAGCCAGGGGCTATATGTGCCCGGAATAGGTAGCCAGGGGGTATATGTGCCCGGAATAGGTAGCCAGGGGGTATATGTGCCCGGAATAGGTAGCCAGGGGGTATATGTGCCCGGAATAGGTAGCCAGGGGCTATATGTGCCCAGAATAGGTAGCCAGGGGGTATATGTGCCCGGAATAGGTAGCCAGGGGCTATATGTGCCCAGAATAGGTAGCCAGGGGGTATATGTGCCCGGAATAGGTAGCCAGGGGCTATATGTGCCCAGAATAGGTAGCCAGGGGCGGGGGGAAGGGGGGCAATCTCCCCCCCCCTTTTTCCCTCACCTTAGGGTGCTGTCTCTCTCCCCCGCTGTCTCCTCCAATATTGATGTGCAGGCTGGCGGGTGGCTGCGGGCGGAACTTACCTCTGTGTCGCAGGCGCCGGAAGTTCGGGTCCCGCAGCCGCTGAGTTTCGACTCAAAAAAGATCCGGATCAAAGATCCGAATCATTCATGAGCCGGACAACACTATTCAGACTGATAGTGTTGTCCGGCTCATGAATGAGATTCTCAGCGGCTGCGGGACCCGAACTTCCGGCGCTGGAGCGACACAGAGGTAAGTTCCGCCTGCAGCCACTCGCCAGCCCTGCACATCATATTGGAGGAGACAGCGGGGGAGAGAGAGCACCCTAAGGTGAGGGAAGGGGGGGGAGATTGCCCCCCTTCTCCACCGCTGCTCCCAGCTCTCTCTCTGCTGCGCTGTTCTCCTCCTGCGCTGCGGGGGGGCTCTAAAACCGGACAACTTAATTGTCCGGTTTAACCTGTTTTTTTACACTGGACACAGCGCACAAAAACCGGACTTTCCGGTGTAAAACCGGACACCTGGCAACCCTAGCCTCCAATGTAGGTAGTATGCCCTCAGTGTAGGTAGTATGCCCTCAGTGTAGGTAGTATGCCCCCAGTCAATCCCCCCCCCCCTTCTGTGGCAGCGGGCCGGGCAGAGACTGACTCACCTGACTTCCATGCTCCAGCGCCGACGTCACTCTTCTCTCTCCGCCTCCTCTCCATCTGTAATTAGAGCAGGGCTACAAGAAAATGGCCGCCGATTGTCTGCATTTGTGGACATCGGTGTCCATGTTCTCGTAGTCCTGCTCTAATTACAGACGGAGAGGACGCAGGGAGAGACAGCGGGGCGACAGGGCGCATGCGCCCTTGAGAGCTGGCGTCCTGAGCGACTGCTCCGGTCGCTCATATCAAAGGCCGCCCCTGGGTCCCAGCTTGATCCATTCGGCATAGTGAGGCTGACAGCGGTACTGAATGGAGGGGAGCACGAATCACTGCAGGAACAAGATTAGGTGAGAGATCTACTTTGTAATCCTCCATGCTGACCGATCGCAGCATGGAGGTGGGGTTGGGTGATTACAGGGGATCGGGCCGAAGTGCGGGGATGGGATGCATGTTTAGTGTAGTTAGTGGGGGGGGGGGGATGAGCTCAGGCATGTGCTAGCACGCGCCCTGCGCTCATTTAAAGGGGCAACTTATATTCACATCATGTGGCTTTCAGGAGCCACTTGCAATGATGTGAATATACTGTAGTTAGGAAAGGAAGTGGTTAATAGAGATGTCATGTGACCCTCCAAAAATCCTCCTCACCTCCCAATCAGGTCTGTGCATTATTAACCACTTTTTTCACTGCTACAGCATCCTCCAAGCCACCATGACGTAGATATACTGATTCAGCTTGCAGCCCTGCTGTGCACGATCGGGTGCGCTTCAGAGCGCACCCCCCGGCACTGTCAGCTGCATTACTAATTGGTGAAAGGGAACATTATCCCTTGTAGCCTATTAGTCCACCCCCCTCCCATGAATGATCGCTGCAGTAGTCAACTGCAGCGATCCTTCACCTGCCCCCTCTGTGCACAAATCATTTTAAAAAAATCAACCAGCAAGCAGCCTCACTCACCTTACCTCGTTCCTGTGACCATCCTGAAGCCCGATCCTCCATTCCCCACTCTGCAGTCAGCCGCGTAATGCCGATTACCCGGGTCCCGGGTCATCAAGCCGGGACCCGGGTTGTTGGCAATATGCGGCTGACTGCAGAGCGGGGATCGGAGGATCGGGCTTCAGGATAGTCGCCTAGAATGAGGTAAGGTGAGAGAGGCTGCTAGCTGGTGGATTTTTTTAATGATTTGTGCAAAGAGGGGGCTGCCTGATGGAGGGGGGAAGGACATCTGGGGGGGGGGGGGAATGTAAAGGGAGGTGTTAAACTGACTGGGGGAGATCTGGGTAACCAAAGGGAGGGGGGGGGTTAATAATATTGCACATCTGGGCACCTGGGGGGCCATAACTTAATACTGGGGTCACATTTGGCTATAATGGGGGGCAGCGCTAATCCTGGGGGTACATCTGGCTATAATGGGGTAATGCTGATCCCGGGGACATATCTGGCTATAAAGAGGGGCACTATTCCTGGGGGTGCATCTCTCAATCTGGCTATGCTAGGGGGGAGGGGCTGATATTGGGGGCACATCTGGCTATACTTGGGGGGGATACTGGGCACACATCTGGATATCTATACTGGGGGAACATAAACTGGTGGCACAGTTTTTTATTTTTAAACAGGTATTGGTAAACATTGAGAAATAATGCAATTTTTTTCCACTCTTTTTCCAGAAAGAAGAACATTTTACTTGGGACCAAATACCCCCAATGAAAGCTTAGTTTGTCTTGAAAAAAAACTATATATACTGTAGATCATTTAAGTGGCACAATTACAGATGAAGTTATTGCTGATGAAAAAGGGACACAGCTAAAGCGTCAAAACTGCTCTGGTCCATTAGGGGAAAACAAGGTCTGGCTGCAAAGTGGTTAATAGAGATAGAGACTGATGTGATGATACCCTCCCAGAATCCTACATAACTTCCAGTCAGGTATGTGGTCTATTAACCTCCTTGGCGGTATGAAAAATACCGCCAGGAGGGAGCGCAGCAGTTTTTTTTAAAAAAAAAAATTTTTTAATCATGTAGCGAGCCGAGGGCTCGCTACATGATAGCCGCTGCTGAGCGGCATCCCCCCGCCCGCTTCGATCGCCTTCGGCGATCTCCGATCAGGAAATCCCGTTCATAGAACGGGATTTCCTGGAGGGCTTCCCCCGTCGCCATGGCGACGGGGCGGGATGACGTCACCGACGTCACTGACGTCGGGACGTCATTGGGAGTCCCGGGCCACCCCTCGGCGCTGCCTGGCACTGATTGGCCAGGCAGCGCTGGGGTCTGGAGGGGGGGGGGGGCCCGCGCCGCAGCAGATAGCGGCGATCGGGCAGGGGCCGGCGGCGATCAGAGTGCTGGCGCAGCTAGCAAAGTGCTAGCTGCGTCCAGCAAAACAAAAATTATGAAAATCGGCCCAGCAGGGCCTGAGCGGCACCCTCCGGCGGCTTACCCCGTGTCACACACGGGGTTACCGCCAAGGAGGTTAAAGGGAATGTGAGTACGGTCCACTCATGCCCAGTAGCCCTGAAGCTGCTTGTCCACGACTTTTACCCCCATGCATCAGCAGCTTCATAAGGATAAGTGATATCATGTGACCCTCCCAGAATCCTCCTCACCTCTCCAGTCAGCAGGTAGATGATCTCCAGGATCAGGTTTAGTATCCTTTCAGCCTTGTGAATTTCCTCCATCCTCATTGATGTGGTCATGTGACCCATACTGGACACGCCTCTTTGTAGCGAGATAATAAATTGAGAATTATCTGACTGCAACATAAGTTGGAGTTCCACAAAATGCTGTAGTGTCCAATTAATAAACTATGCTGTGTAATAAAGTCCCTGTCCTGACAGGCAGCTAATAAAGAGACAGGGATCTAAAATAAGCAACAAGTAAAGAATATCAAAGACCAGCAGATATTATCCATTGCAGCCAGAACATGGACGGGGTTAGCAATTACCAATATATAATATAATACATTACCAATATGTTATTATTAGAGTTGGGCCGAACGGTTCGCCTGCGAACGGTTCCATGCGAACTTCAGTGGTTCGCGTTCGCGTCCCGCAGGCGAACTTTTGCGGAAGTTCGGTTCGCCCCATAATGCACCATGAGGGTCAACTTTGACCCTCTACATCACAGTCAGTCGGCCCAGTGTAGCCAATTAGGCTACACTAGCCCCTGGAGCCACTCCTCCCCTAATAAAAGGCAGGCAGCGGCGGCCATTAGGCTCACTCGTGTGCCTGCGTTAGTGAGAGTAGGGCGAGCTGCTGCAGACTGTCTCTCATAGGGAAAGATTAGTTAGGCTTAGCTTGTTCCTGGCTGCATACCTGTTCTGTTCAGTACCTGCATACCTGTTCAGTGAACCTGCCACTGCATACCTGTTCTGTGAACCCACCACTGCATACCTGTTCTGTGAACCCACCACTGCATACCTGTACTGTGAACTCACCACTGCATACCTGTTCAGTGAACCCACCACTGCATACCTGTTCAGTGAACCCACCATTGCATACCTGTTCAGTGAACCTGCCACTGCATACCTGTTCTGTGAACCCGCCACTGCATACCTGTTCTGTGAACCCACCACTGCATACCTGTTCAGTGAACCCACCACTGCATACCTGTACTGTGAACTCACCACTGCATACCTGTTCAGTGAACCCACCACTGCATACCTGTTCAGTGAACCCACCACTGCATACCTGTTCAGTGAACCTGCCACTGCATACCTGTTCTGTGAACCCACCACTGCATACCTGTTCTGTGAACCCACCACTGCATACCTGTACTGTGAACTCACCACTGCATACCTGTTCAGTGAACCCACCACTGCATACCTGTTCAGTGAACCTGCCACTGCATACCTGTTCTGTGAACCCACCACTGCATACCTGTTCTGTGAACCCACCACTGCATACCTCTACTGTGAACTCACCACTGCATACCTGTTCAGTGAACCCACCACTGCATACCTGTTCAGTGAACCCACCACTGCATACCTGTTCAGTGAACCTGCCACTGCATACCTGTTCTGTGAACCCGCCACTGCATACCTGTTCAGTGAACCTGCCACTGCATACCTGTTCTGTGAACCCGCCACTGCATACCTGTTCTGTGAACCCACCACTGCATACCTGTTCTGTGAACCCACCACTGCATACCTGTACTGTGAACTCACCACTGCATACCTGTTCAGTGAACCCACCACTGCATACCTGTTCAGTGAACCCGCCACTGCATACCTGTTCAGTGAACCCACCACTGCATACCTGTTCAGTGAACCCACCACTGCATACCTGTTCTGTGAACCCGCCACTGCATACCTGTTCAGTGAACCCGCCACTGCATACCTGTTCTGTGAACCCACCACTGCATACCTGTTCTGTGAACCCACCACTGCATACCTGTTCAGTGAACCCACCACTGCATACCTGTTCAGTGAACCCACCACTGCATACCTGTTCAGTGAACCCACCACTGCATACCTGTTCAGTGAACCCGCCACTGCATACCTGTTCTGTGAACCCACCACTGCATACCTGTTCAGTGAACCCACCACTGCATACCTGTTCAGTGAACCCACCACTGCATACCTGTTCAGTGAACCCGTCACTGCATACCTGTTCAGTGAACCCACCACTGCATACCTGTTCAGTGAACCCACCACTGCATACCTGTTCAGTGAACCCGCCACTGCATACCTGTTCTGTGAACCCACCACTGCATACCTGTTCAGTGAACCCGCCACTGCATACCTGTTCTGTGAACCCACCACTGCATACCTGTTCATACCTGTTCTGTGAACCCACCACTGCATACCTGTTCTGTGAACCCACCACTGCATACCTGTTCTGTGAACCCACCACTGCATACCTCTACTGTGAACTCACCACTGCATACCTGTTCAGTGAACCCACCACTGCATACCTGTTCAGTGAACCCGCCACTGCATACCTGTTCTGTGAACCCGCCACTGCATACCTGTTCAGTGAACCCGCCACTGCATACCTGTTCTGTGAACCCGCCACTGCATACCTGTTCTGTGAACCCACCACTGCATACCTGTACTGTGAACTCACCACTGCATACCTGTTCAGTGCACCCGCCACTGCATACCTGTTCTGTGAACCCGCCACTGCATACCTGTTCTGTGAACCCACCACTGCATACCTGTTCAGTGAACCCGCCACTGCATACCTGTTCTGTGAACCCACCACTGCATACCTGTACTGTGAACTCACCACTGCATACCTGTTCAGTGAACCCACCACTGCATACCTGTTCAGTGAACCCGCCACTGCATACCTGTTCAGTGAACCCGCCACTGCATACCTGTTCTGTGAACCCGCCACTGCATACCTGTTCAGTGAACCCACCACTGCATACCTGTTCAGTGAACCCGCCACTGCATACCTGTTCAGTGAACCCGCCACTGCATACCTGTTCTGTGAACCCGCCACTGCATACCTGTTCATTGAACCCGCCACTGCATACCTGTTCTGTGAACCCACCACTGCATACCTGTTCTGTGAACCCACCACTGCATACCTGTTCAGTGAACCCACCACTGCATACCTGTTCAGTGAACCCGCCACTGCATACCTGTTCAGTGAACCTGCCACTGCATACCTGTTCTGTGAACCCGCCACTGCATACCTGTTCTGTGAACCCGCCACTGCATACCTGTTCTGTGAACCCGCCACTGCATACCTGTACTGTGAACTCACCACTGCATACCTGTTCAGTGAACCCACCACTGCATACCTGTTCAGTGAACCCACCACTGCATACCTGTTCAGTGAACCCGCCACTGCATACCTGTTCTGTGAACGCGCCACTGCATACCTGTTCAGTGAACCCGCCACTGCATACCTGTTCTGTGAACCCGCCACTGCATACCTGTTCTGTGAACCCGCCACTGCATACCTGTTCAGTGAACCCACCACTGCATACCTGTTCAGTGAACCCACCACTGCATACCTGTTCAGTGAACCTGCCACTGCATACCTGTTCTGTGAACCCGCCACTGCATACCTGTTCTGTGAACCCACCACTGCATACCTGTTCAGTGAACCCGCCACTGCATACCTGTTCTGTGAACCCACCACTGCATACCTGTTCTGTGAACCCACCACTGCATACCTGTCCTGTGAACCCACCACTGCATACCTGTTCTGTGAACCCACCACTGCATACCTGTACTGTGAACTCACCACTGCATACCTGTTCAGTGAACCCACCACTGCATACCTGTTCAGTGAACCCACCACTGCATACCTGTTCAGTGAACCTGCCACTGCATACCTGTTCTGTGAACCCGCCACTGTATACCTGTTCTGTTCAGGGAACTCGCCACTGCATACCTGTTCTGTTCAGTGAACCCGCCACTGCATACCTGTTCTCGCCATGGTGCGCACCAGTCCAGCACGGCCGTCACTACACAAACAGCTGTTTGCGGTGCGTTACACGGTGAGTTTGGTGTGTCATTGTGAAGCAGTACCTTAATTACACTACCTGATTGATGTATACACATGCAAGATGTTTTAAAGCACTTTAGGCCTGTCATTTAGCATTCAATGTGATTTCTGCCCTTAAAACGCTGCTTTGCGTCAAATCCAGATTTTTCCCGGGGACTTTTGGCATGTATCCCACTCCACCTGGGGGTCCAGGTGTTAGACCCCTTGAAACATCTTTTCCATCACTTTTGTGGCCTGCATAATTTTTTTTTTTTCAAAGTTCGCATCCCCATTGAAGTCTATGGCGGTTCGCAAACTTTTACGCGAACCGAACCTTACGCGGAAGTTCGCGAACCTAAAATCGGAGGTTCGGCCCCACTCTAGTTATTATGCACTTTCCTGGCACCTATTCTCACTTGAAGCTTGGTCCTCTCTACCCTGGTTCATTTTCCTTCAAAACACATCTCAGGTTTTATACTTACCTGGGGCTTCCTTAAAGGGAACCTTAACTAAAAAAAAGAGTTTCATTAGCCTGGGGTTTTGACCTGCCCCCCCCCCAGCCATCCTGTCCCTGCGGCACACCAAACCGATCCTCTGTTCCCCCACCGTGGCTTAGTTTCGATTCTGCCGACTGATCAGCCTGTGGTCCACTGCGCCTGTGCGGCCCTGGCCGCACGCATCCTCGTACGCGTTTACGCCGGCAAGCGCGTTCTGTGCAGGCGCAGTCTATAGACGCCGTGCCAGTTCATTGCCTGCAGCCCCGCTCCAGCCTCCTCTTCCGGTGTCTGTTCCGACACCGGCAGGTGAGCAGGGCTACGGCAGGATGGCCGCCGAAGCCCTGTACTGGAGACTATTTGTGTCTCCAGTACAGGGCTTCGGGCGCCATCTTGCCGTAGCCCTGTCAGCGCGGGAGATATGCAGGGGGAAGGTGGTCCCGGGAGGAGCGCGCCAGAGGTCGGAGACTTCTGCCAGGTGAGTAAATGCTTTTTTTCCAGGTGAACTTTGCCCGCATTGCGTTTCTTTTCTGGTGAAATGTTTGCCCACATTACGTTTCTTTTCTGGTGAAATGTTTGCCCGCAGTGCGTTTCTTTTCTGGTGAAATGTTTGCCCGCATTGCATTTCTTGTCTGGTGAAATGTTTGCCCACATTGCGTTTCTTTTCTGGTGAAATGTTTGCCCGCAGTGCGTTTCTTTTCTGGTGAAATGTTTGCCCGCATTGCGTTTATTTTCTGGTGAAATGTTTGCCCGCATTGCGTTTCTTTTCTGGTGAAATGTTTGCCCGCATTGCGTTTCTTTTCTGGTGAAATGTTTGCCCGCATTGCGTTTATTTTCTGGTAAAATGTTTGCCCGCATTGCGTTTCTTTTCTGGTGAAATGTTTGCCCGCATTGCGTTTCTTTTCTGGTGAAATGTTTGCCCGCATTGCGTTTCTTTTCTGGTGAAATGTTTGCCCGCATTGCGTTAATTTTCTGGTGAAATGTTTGCCCGCATTGCGTTTATTTTCTGGTGAAATGTTTGCCCGCATTGCGTTAATTTTCTGGTGAAATGTTTGCCCGCACTGCGTTTATTTTCTGGTGAAATGTTTGCCCGCATTGCGTTTATTTTGTACTGACATGTTGAGCGCATTGCGTTTACTTTGTACTGACATGTTTGCCCGCATTGCGTTTATTTTGTACTGACATGTTTGCTCGCATTGCGTTTATTGTCTGGTGAAATGTTTGCCCGCATTGCGTTTATTGTCTGGTGAAATGTTTGCCCGCATTGCGTTTATTTTCTGGTGAAATGTTTGCCCGCATTGTGTTTATGTTGTACTGACATGTTGCCCGCATTGCGTTTATTTTGTACTGACATGTTTGCCCGCATTGCGTTTATTTTGTACTGACATGTTTGCCCGCATTGCGTTTATTTTCTGGTGAAATGTTTGCCCGCATTGCGTTTATTTTGTACTGACATGTTGCCCGCATTGCGTTTATTTTGTACTGACATGTTTGCCCGCATTGCGTTTATTTTGTACTGACATGTTTGCCCGCATTGCGTTTATTTTCTGGTGAAATGTTTGCCCGCATTGCGTTTATTTTGTACTGACATGTTGCCCGCATTGCGTTTATTTTGTACTGACATGTTGCCCGCATTGCGTTTATTTTGTACTGACATGTTTGCCCGCATTGCGTTTATTTTGTACTGACATGTTTGCCCGCATTGCGTTTATTTTCTGGTGAAATGTTTGCCCGCATTGCGTTTATTTTGTACTGACATGTTGCCCGCATTGCGTTTATTTTGTACTGACATGTTTGCCCGCATTGCGTTTATTTTGTACTGACATGTTGCCCGCATTGCATTTATTTTGTACTGACATGTTGCCCGCATTGCGTTTATTTTATACTGACATGTTTGCCCGCATTGCATTTATTTTATACTGACATGTTGCCCACATTGCGGTTATTTTGTGCTGACGTGTTGCCTATTGCGTTTATTTTCTGGTGTCCGGGGTAACTGTTACTGCATTTCTTATTTAATGATCATAGATGGCTATGTTTGCTGCTTTGTGGTTACGGTATACTATTAGCATCACACAGTTTCTGCACACCAATAATGCAAAGTCTCGTTTGTCCACATCATGGCATAAACACTGCTTTCTTATGCCTCGCTGTTACATCATTACGTTAACTCCGTCCATACAATGTCATGGCCACGCCCATTTTTCGCAGCGCCGCGCTGCGCACGCCGCAGCCCCCTCCCCCCAGTCTTCGGTGCTGCGCGCTCCTCAGTCCTCCCCACTTTTCGACGCGGCGCGCTATGCGCGCGCCGCCCCCCCCCCTTCCTCCCCATGCCCCCCTCCCCGTCCCAGGTTGGACCCACAAAAATCTGGTCACTCTAATGAAACACATTTTTCAGTAGAAAAGTACATATATTTCAATAGATGTGAACATCAGTCCTGAAAGAGGGACAAATGAAGAAGAAAGAGGGACAGTTGAATACAGTAAATCTATAATATATATTATAGACACACACACATGTACAGCAGCTGCTAATGATGGGAGAGATGGCACATTGTGGTAGCTGTGAATGTTAGAATATGCCTTATTACCTCCTCTGCTTCCATTCCCAGCAGTGTCTCCGAGGACTGTAGAGCCCAGTAGGATGAGGGACCTTTAGTGATGTCACACGATTTTACTTGGTGACTTTAGCGAGAAACACACAGTTGTAGAGTAGAGCGCACCAGTCCAGCACGGACTGGTGCTGTCCGTGCAGCACCAGTCCGTTCCCATTGCAACTGAAACACACAGTTGCAATGGGATGATATCGCCACAAGAGGGCGACTGGAGATTAGTTTCTGTGAGCTTCTCATGTAGATGGCTGCGCAGCAGTGCTGGTAATAATATTCGCAGCTTGTATGATTATCACTCTTCATCAGATTTTTTTTTTCCCAGTTTTTTTTTTTTTTTTCTTAAATGAAATTATTCAATACTTTCTATATATTTTTTAAAAATGATATAGTATTTTCAACATTTTAGGATGCCATGCCCCCGGGCATCACTGAGGAAACCACTGCATACCTGTTCAGTGAACCCACCACTGCATACCTGTTCAGTGAACCTGCCACTGCATACCTGTTCTGTGAACCCGCCACTGTATACCTGTTCTGTTCAGGGAACTCGCCACTGCATACCTGTTCTGTTCAGTGAACCCGCCACTGCATACCTGTTCTCGCCATGGTGCGCACCAGTCCAGCACGGCCGTCACTACACAAACAGCTGTTTGCGGTGCGTTACACGGTGAGTTTGGTGTGTCATTGTGAAGCAGTACCTTAATTACACTACCTGATTGATGTATACACATGCAAGATGTTTTAAAGCACTTTAGGCCTGTCATTTAGCATTCAATGTGATTTCTGCCCTTAAAACGCTGCTTTGCGTCAAATCCAGATTTTTCCCGGGGACTTTTGGCATGTATCCCACTCCACCTGGGGGTCCAGGTGTTAGACCCCTTGAAACATCTTTTCCATCACTTTTGTGGCCTGCATAATTTTTTTTTTTTCAAAGTTCGCATCCCCATTGAAGTCTATGGCGGTTCGCAAACTTTTACGCGAACCGAACCTTACGCGGAAGTTCGCGAACCTAAAATCGGAGGTTCGGCCCCACTCAAGTTATTATGCACTTTCCTGGCACCTATTCTCACTTGAAGCTTGGTCCTCTCTACCCTGGTTCATTTTCCTTCAAAACACATCTCAGGTTTTATACTTACCTGGGGCTTCCTTAAAGGGAACCTTAACTAAAAAAAAGAGTTTCATTAGCCTGGGGTTTTGACCTGCCCCCCCCCAGCCATCCTGTCCCTGCGGCACACCAAACCGATCCTCTGTTCCCCCACCGTGGCTTAGTTTCGATTCTGCCGACTGATCAGCCTGTGGTCCACTGCGCCTGTGCGGCCCTGGCCGCACGCATCCTCGTACGCGTTTACGCCGGCAAGCGCGTTCTGTGCAGGCGCAGTCTATAGACGCCGTGCCAGTTCATTGCCTGCAGCCCCGCTCCAGCCTCCTCTTCCGGTGTCTGTTCCGACACCGGCAGGTGAGCAGGGCTACGGCAGGATGGCCGCCGAAGCCCTGTACTGGAGACTATTTGTGTCTCCAGTACAGGGCTTCGGGCGCCATCTTGCCGTAGCCCTGTCAGCGCGGGAGATATGCAGGGGGAAGGTGGTCCCGGGAGGAGCGCGCCAGAGGTCGGAGACTTCTGCCAGGTGAGTAAATGCTTTTTTTCCAGGTGAACTTTGCCCGCATTGCGTTTCTTTTCTGGTGAAATGTTTGCCCACATTACGTTTCTTTTCTGGTGAAATGTTTGCCCGCAGTGCGTTTCTTTTCTGGTGAAATGTTTGCCCGCATTGCATTTCTTGTCTGGTGAAATGTTTGCCCACATTGCGTTTCTTTTCTGGTGAAATGTTTGCCCGCAGTGCGTTTCTTTTCTGGTGAAATGTTTGCCCGCATTGCGTTTCTTTTCTGGTGAAATGTTTGCCCGCATTGCGTTTCTTTTCTGGTGAAATGTTTGCCCGCATTGCGTTTCTTTTCTGGTGAAATGTTTGCCCGCATTGCGTTTCTTTTCTGGTGAAATGTTTGCCCGCATTGCGTTTCTTTTCTGGTGAAATGTTTGCCCGCATTGCGTTTCTTTTCTGGTGAAATGTTTGCCCGCATTGCGTTTCTTTTCTGGTGAAATGTTTGCCCGCATTGCGTTAATTTTCTGGTGAAATGTTTGCCCGCATTGCGTTTATTTTCTGGTGAAATGTTTGCCCGCATTGCGTTAATTTTCTGGTGAAATGTTTGCCCGCACTGCGTTTATTTTCTGGTGAAATGTTTGCCCGCATTGCGTTTATTTTGTACTGACATGTTGAGCGCATTGCGTTTACTTTGTACTGACATGTTTGCCCGCATTGCGTTTATTTTGTACTGACATGTTTGCTCGCATTGCGTTTATTGTCTGGTGAAATGTTTGCCCGCATTGCGTTTATTGTCTGGTGAAATGTTTGCCCGCATTGCGTTTATTTTCTGGTGAAATGTTTGCCCGCATTGTGTTTATGTTGTACTGACATGTTGCCCGCATTGCGTTTATTTTGTACTGACATGTTTGCCCGCATTGCGTTTATTTTGTACTGACATGTTTGCCCGCATTGCGTTTATTTTCTGGTGAAATGTTTGCCCGCATTGCGTTTATTTTGTACTGACATGTTGCCCGCATTGCGTTTATTTTGTACTGACATGTTTGCCCGCATTGCGTTTATTTTGTACTGACATGTTTGCCCGCATTGCGTTTATTTTCTGGTGAAATGTTTGCCCGCATTGCGTTTATTTTGTACTGACATGTTGCCCGCATTGCGTTTATTTTGTACTGACATGTTGCCCGCATTGCGTTTATTTTGTACTGACATGTTTGCCCGCATTGCGTTTATTTTGTACTGACATGTTTGCCCGCATTGCGTTTATTTTCTGGTGAAATGTTTGCCCGCATTGCGTTTATTTTGTACTGACATGTTGCCCGCATTGCGTTTATTTTGTACTGACATGTTTGCCCGCATTGCGTTTATTTTGTACTGACATGTTGCCCGCATTGCATTTATTTTGTACTGACATGTTGCCCGCATTGCGTTTATTTTATACTGACATGTTTGCCCGCATTGCATTTATTTTATACTGACATGTTGCCCACATTGCGGTTATTTTGTGCTGACGTGTTGCCTATTGCGTTTATTTTCTGGTGTCCGGGGTAACTGTTACTGCATTTCTTATTTAATGATCATAGATGGCTATGTTTGCTGCTTTGTGGTTACGGTATACTATTAGCATCACACAGTTTCTGCACACCAATAATGCAAAGTCTCGTTTGTCCACATCATGGCATAAACACTGCTTTCTTATGCCTCGCTGTTACATCATTACGTTAACTCCGTCCACACAATGTCATGGCCACGCCCATTTTTCGCAGCGCCGCGCTGCGCACGCCGCAGCCCCCTCCCCCCAGTCTTCGGTGCTGCGCGCTCCTCAGTCCTCCCCACTTTTCGACGCGGCGCGCTATGCGCGCGCCGCCCCCCCCCCTTCCTCCCCATGCCCCCCTCCCCGTCCCAGGTTGGACCCACAAAAATCTGGTCACTCTAATGAAACACATTTTTCAGTAGAAAAGTACATATATTTCAATAGATGTGAACATCAGTCCTGAAAGAGGGACAAATGAAGAAGAAAGAGGGACAGTTGAATACAGTAAATCTATAATATATATTATAGACACACACACATGTACAGCAGCTGCTAATGATGGGAGAGATGGCACATTGTGGTAGCTGTGAATGTTAGAATATGCCTTATTACCTCCTCTGCTTCCATTCCCAGCAGTGTCTCCGAGGACTGTAGAGCCCAGTAGGATGAGGGACCTTTAGTGATGTCACACGATTTTACTTGGTGACTTTAGCGAGAAACACACAGTTGTAGAGTAGAGCGCACCAGTCCAGCACGGACTGGTGCTGTCCGTGCAGCACCAGTCCGTTCCCATTGCAACTGAAACACACAGTTGCAATGGGATGATATCGCCACAAGAGGGCGACTGGAGATTAGTTTCTGTGAGCTTCTCATGTAGATGGCTGCGCAGCAGTGCTGGTAATAATATTCGCAGCTTGTATGATTATCACTCTTCATCAGATTTTTTTTTTCCCAGTTTTTTTTTTTTTTTTCTTAAATGAAATTATTCAATACTTTCTATATATTTTTTAAAAATGATATAGTATTTTCAACATTTTAGGATGCCATGCCCCCGGGCATCACTGAGGAAAAGTGTAACCTAACCATTGATTTTAATGTATTTTTATTAAAAAAGGCGACCCAACCTAACCCTATTCTCACACAGAACCCTCCTCTACTGGGCAACTAATAACCCCCTGGAAAGAACTAAACACCGGCAGCTGCAAATAATGACAGCCGGGAAATGTGAAAGAAGGCGGGGCGTGCGCAGTTAAGCACAGCCCATTCAAGTTGCAAAATATTATAGGTTGCAATATTTTTCATTACACCGGTTTTAGTAACAAAGGGGCCCCTGGGAAAAATTAACCTGGGGCCCCCGACAGACTCCCCCCCCCCCCTCCCCTGACCAAAAAGTGGCAGTAGGGGCCCTTTGTTGCAGCCAAATTTTAACCCAAAGCCCCTGAGCCAGCTATCGTCTATACCCCCCCTCCCCCCCCCCCCAGATCACCCCCAACTTAACTGAGCTCCCCGGGGCATCTGCAATGTCTTTGGTAGTGTAGCATCTCACCTGTCCCGGTGGGGGGCGACCCTCTGTCAGTACTTTGGCTCCATTGCTGGGTCCCAGGGGAGCACAGTTAAGTTGGAAAGAGACATATACAGGGGCGTAGCAATAGGGGGTGCAGAGGTAGCAACCGCATCGGGGCCCATGGACCAGAGGGGCCCCAAAGGGCCCTCCTTCAACTACAGTATTAGCTCTCTATTGGTCCTGTACTCAAAATAATCATTTCTACAGATACTTTGAATAGTGGTAATCATTAATAAACTGTTCCCCATCCCCTTCTTGAACCTCTGACACTTTAGTTACCATTGGCAGTTTTTGGTGCGCCGTATCAATTGTTATGTATAGAGTGCTTGGGGGCCCCAATGTAAAACTTGCATCGGGGCCCACAGCTCCTTAGCTACACCACTGGATATATTTGTTATATATACAGTAGATTGCTTGAGGGGGGAGGTCGGGAAAAACTGCACTGGGGCCCATGGCGCCTTACACAAGCTCCATCACCGTCGCTAGAAAACAAGTGATCCCTGATGGTTGGCAACCACGGCTGCCAATAGACCATCACAGGTGATAGAAGTATATGGGGCCTAAGGGATTCTGGCTCCCACCATGAAGCACATGAAGGCACTTATCTGACACTTGACCAGAGCTGCGAGTTCTGAGGAGGATGCTTGCTGGTATTATATAGATTCTGAATGTAATTCAATTAATTCAATAGTAGCACCAGCTTGCTGTCTCTCACACAGACCTCCTGACACCCCCTCCCTCCCCTTGTGAGTGCATCTTCTCATCATTACCCACTTCAGTCACCTCCTCCCCCACATGCAGTGCTGAAGTTGTGGGCAGAGGATATGCTCTCTGCTTGTAACTCCTGTTCACATTTGCACATGTGATTCTACTAGTGTGTAGATACTGGCAATGGGGTCCAAGCTAAGGGAGAGCAGAGGAAGCTGTAAGACCTCGCTCCCGTTGCGTTCCGATAGCGTGTCCGTACGCAGTTTTTTTGAGGCATTTTTTTTCCTTTCCCGGAACTTGGGTGGACAATGCGTTTTTGTTAAAAGCGCTTTTCTAAGCGCTTATCGAGAGCGTTTTTTTAATTCACTCCCTGACGCAAGTCATGAAGTGAACTCTTTGATCCGGAAAAGAATAAATACAATTTATGTATTCTTAACGCGAACTCAATCGCTGCACAAAGCGGTTTTGTGAGCGTTTTGCGTTTTTCCTATGCCTTCAATTCTGTGCAAATCACCCTGAAAATGGTCCATGCAGCGCTTATGTCAACTGACAATGCACGGAACTCCCCAATCTGAACTACACCATAGGAAAGCATGGTGTAGTAGCTTTTAGGGCGCTTCTGAAAAATCGTCAGAGCTTAAAAAGTACAAAAGCTCCTATAGTGAGAACGAGCCCTGACCTGATCTGCTCTTCCTTGCTGTCTGTTCACAACTCTGAACTAGAGATGGGCCGAACGGTTCGCCGGCGAACGGTTCCCGGCGAACTTCGGTGGTTCGCGTTCGCCTCCCGCAGGCGAACGTTTCCGGAAGTTCGGTTCGCCCCACAATGCACTATGAAGGTCAACTTTGACCCTCTACATCACAGTCAGCAGGCCCAGTGTAGCCAATTAGGCTACACTAGCCCCTGGAGCCCCACCCCCCTTATATAAGGCAGGCAGCGGCGGCCATTACGGCCACTCGTGTGCCTGCATTAGAGAGAGTAGGGCGAGCTGCTGTCTGTCTCTCATAGGGAAAGATTAGTTAGGCTTAGCTTTTCCTGGCTGCATACCTGTTCAGTGATCCTGCCACTGCATACCTGTTCTGTGAACCCACCACTGCATACCTGTTCTGTGATCCTGCCACTGCATACCTGTTCTGTGAACCCACCCACCACTGCATACCTGTTCAGTGATCCTGCCACTGCATACCTGTTCTGTGAACCCACCACTGCATACCTGTTCTGTGATCCTGCCACTGCATACCTGTTCTGTGAACCCACCCACCACTGCATACCTGTTCAGTGATCCTGCCACTGCATACCTGTTCTGTGAACCCACCACTGCATACCTGTTCTGTGAACCCACCCACCACTGCATACCTGTTCAGTGATCCTGCCACTGCATACCTGTTCTGTGAACCCACCCACCACTGCATACCTGTTCAGTGATCCTGCCACTGCATACCTGTTCTGTGAACCCACCACTGCATACCTGTTCTGTGAACCCACCACTGCATACCTGTTCTGTTCAGTGGACCTGCCACTGCATACCTGTTCTGTTCAGTGGACCCGCCACTGTATACCTGTTTAGTGAACCCGCCACTGCATACCTGTTCTGTTCAGTGAACAGTTTGGTGTGTCAGTGTGAAGCAGTACCTTAATTACACTACCTGATTGATGTATACACATGCAAGATGTTTTAAAGCACTTTAGGCCTGTCATTTAGCATTCAATATGATTTCTGTCCTTAAAACGCTGCTTTGCGTCAAATCCAGATTTTTCCTGGGGACTTTTGGCGTATATCCCACTCCGCCATGCCCCCCTCCAGGTGTTAGACCCCTTGAAACATCTTTTCCATCACTTTTGTGGCCAGCATAATTATTTTTTTTTTTCAAAGTTCGCATCCCCATTGAAGTCTATTGCGGTTCGCGAACTTTAACGCGAACCGAACCTTCCGCGGAAGTTCGCGAACCCGGTTCGCGAACCTAAAATCGGAGGTTCGGCCCAACTCTACTCTGAACCAAGCTCATTAACCAGGATGATGTATGCTACAGACTTCAGAGATGAAAAGGAATTCAGTAGGACAGGGAGACAGTGACTGATACTGGCTGTGTGTGATATATGCATGTAGTACCTGTGTTTGCATTTTGTGTGCTCAGTATAGTATGTACAGATGGCTGTGCTGTTTTTGGATCTGAGGGCTCATGCACACTTATAATGCACAGGCGAATGCATTGTCCCTGAGGCGTTTTGAAACTCTCTCTGTGCCTTTGTACTCTAGGGAAAAAAAAGTCTGCCTACTTAAAACAGAAGTATTAACGATAATTCAGGTTAGAGAGAGCATATGATGTCTCCCACAATGCATCACTGCTGAATATGCAAATCATCTTTTGTTGTCCCCGAAAGCTTAACACACCTCCAGAACTGCTGGAATGCAGTGATGTGTCAGCTTGTTACTTGTACAGAGCCACAATAATCCAACATGCATACAGACTGTAAGGGGCTACAACCAAGAAGGTAAATTTTTGTTTTGCTTAACAGAGGGCTTTTTGGTCCTTTGTAGTTCCTAGGAGTTTGGGTTCACCATGAGCTTGCTGGGTAGTCTGTAACTCTGGGTGTTCCAAGTCCTACCCCATAGAGCCACATTAATCCATGCCATGCACTGATGAGGATCAAATAATCCAAAACAGTCTGAATGCATGTTGGATTATTACCTGGTTTGTGTTTCCGTTACCCCCTGCTACCTCTTCCCTATGACCGGCAGCATGTACATTATGTGACTGCATACATGCCGCCGGGCACAGGTGGCTAGCGGGGCGGAGACAGAACACAGGAGGGAGCGTGGCGACAGACAGGCGAGTGTGTGCTCAGCTGCCAACATTCTGTAGGGGCTCCGGTAAAGTATTCTTTTAGACGGGCGGACCTGAGGGAGTCCATCAGTCCAGCTGTCATTTACTGCCACACACCCGGCCTGACCCCTTTCGAACAAGATCTTCAGTTTGGCTTGATGGATTTTAATTTTCAATTTCAGCCAGAAATCGATCGAAACTACAGTGGTGACACAACAATCTCCAGCAAATTAAATCACGGTGATCAAATCTGCTAGAGAAAATCGATAAGTGTATGAGTGATGAGGTCGTCTAAAGGTTATAATACCCATACACTGGCAGATGGTCAGCAGATTTGACCATCAGGTAGATCCATTTCTGATCGAATCTGAATAGAGAGGGATCTACTACCTGCCACACATATGCACACAGATTTCCAATAGAGGAAAGCTAATTAGAGGAAATTAGCAGAAAAGTTATTGAAAATCTGTGCAGCCACGTCTGCCTGCCAGGCATCACCTGTGAGTTGGCACTCCTCCTCCCATGTCCCACCGTTTCTCCATGACTACCGGGGGCGCCTGTACCATGTGACACCGCCATATGTATTGACGTCATGTACATACAGCGGTGTCACATGGTACTGGTGCTACTGGTGGTCATGGAAAAATAGGCGGGACAGACAGGCGACACACACGCGGTATGCAAATTCTGATGGCTCTGCCGTGCAGATTTTTTCTGCACAGAAAAACGCTCAGAACTATTGTCTATGTGAATCTGCATGCAGGAAACGCATGCAGATTTGCTCTAGTGGAAACAGGCCCTTAGTGATGTCAGTCAACACTAGTGTTGTCCGGATCATGTACGATTCGGATCTTTGATCCGAATCTCTTTTCTGAGTCGAATCATCTGGATCATCAAAATGAACGGTTCGGTTCACAAAGGGGGTGGAGCCAGGAGCAGCACGCCCCCCTCTCAGCGGGCAGGGGGGTCCTGGAAGCAGAGCAGAGATGGATCGCTCAGTTGGAGGGGAGCCAGCCTTGCGGGGACAGGTAGATGAGAGAGAGGGGACATGGGTGCCACTGCCAGATATGTGTAGAGCACACACACTGGCTATAACGTGCTGCTGATTATAGGCTGTCTGTTCCGTATTTGTGCACAGTGAACAAATGGGAAACTTTTGGCACAGAAGCACAGCTCAGTAATTTTGCAGACAGCGTGCTGGGCTAGGACAGGGCAGGCACTGTGACTGCAGGGCAATATGATCCTCCTGAGTGTTGGAGGTGAGAAAAAGACACATTGGGGAATGTTTTCTTTCACTGTGAGACGTTTGCATTCAAAGTATACAGATGAACATATAGGTGAAATATTTTTAAAGCATATGATTGCAACATGTGGGTAATGTGTGCGAAAAAACATTTCTGCTCTCTGCTCACCCCTCTTCGTCCACCTCCTCCCTTCTCTGTCCAGTGTCCACTCCCTGCCCTTCTATGTCCATCATCCCCCCTTCTCTGTCCATCCACCCCCCTCCCCTTCTCTGTCCACAGCAGGGAAAGTCCTGTCCTGCTGGTCATTTCACCCCTGAATGCTTCCCTAGTAAAATGATTTGAGATTCGGATCAAAGATCCGGATCTTTTCAATGATCCGATTCGAATCATCCGAATCATTGAAAAGATCTGGACTTCCCATCTCTAGTCAACACTAGTGTTGGGCGAACACCTGGATGTTCGGGTTCGGGAACGTTCGCCGAACATGGCCGCGATGTTCGGCATGTTCGGGCCGAACCCCGAACTCCCCGAACATCCCGCTTTTGGGGGCCCTATGGGGTTGCAGGCATAAGGGGGGAGCATGCCCCGATCGCGGGGGGGGGGGGGGGGGTCGGAAATTCCCCCAACCCCCTCCGCTAGCGCTCCCCCCTCTGCCCGCTTCCCCATACAAAAGTTTAAGGAAAGTAAAATAGTACCGGTGGTAGTGGCTGGCAGTGGCACTGTGAAGTGAGTGAGGAGGAGGAGTCCGCAGAGTGACGCGTTGAGGGAGGCCGGGCAGCGGCGGTTCAGCGGTAGTACCCTTGTGGTACTTCTGCCCTTTCTCTGACCTCACGTCCTCTGCATACGAGGGTACGCGTCATGCGTACCCTCGTATGCGTCATCACGCAGAGGACATGAGGTCAGAGAAAGGGCGGAAGTACCACAAGGGTACTACCGCTGAATCGCCCGCTGCCCGGCCTCCCTCAACGCGTCACTCTCCGGACTCCTCCTCCTCACTCACTTCACAGTGCCACTGCCAGCCACTACCACCGGTACTATTTTACTTTCCTTAAACTTTTGTATGGGGAAGCGGGCAGAGGGGGGAGCGCTAGCGGAGGGGGTGGGGGGAATTTCCGACACCCCCCCCCCCCCGCGATCGGGGCATGCTCCCCCCTTATGCCTGCGACCCCATAGGGGGGCCGTATTCGGCCGAACAGTGCCCTGTTCGGCCGAACAGGGGCCCTGTTCGGCCAGGCATTGAGCCGTTCGGGCGAACCCGAACAGTTTGGCCGAACACCACCAGGTGTTCGGCCGAACTCGAACATAACCCGAACAGGGTGATGTTCTGCAGAACCCGAACAGTGGCGAACACTGTTCGCCCAACACTAGTCAACATGCCAAGTCACATGATTTTACTTGATGACTTTGGTGACTTTAGTGAGAAACACACAGTTGCAATGGGATGATATCACCACAAGAGGGAGACTAGAGATTAGTTTCTGTGAGCTTCTCATGTACATCAGTAGATGGCTGCGCAGTGCTTGTATAAAACAAGTGATCCCTGATGGTTGGCAACCAGGGCTGCCAATAGACCATCACAAGTGGTGTGAGTGTACGGGGCCTAAGGGATTCTGGCTCCCACCATGAAGGCACTTATCTGACACTTGACCAGAGCTGCGAGTTCTGAGGAGGATGCTTGCTGGTATATAGATTCTGAATGTAATTCAATTAATTCAATAGTAGCAGTAGCACCAGCTTGCTGTCTCTCACACAGACCTCCTGACATCCCCTCCTTCCCCTTGTGAGTGCATCTTCTCATCATTACCCACTTCAGTCACCTCCTCCTCCCAGGTGCAGTGCTGAAGCTGTGGGCAGAGGATATGCTCTCTGTTTGTAACTCCTGTTCACATTTGTACATGTGATTCTACTAGTGTGTAGATACTGGCAATGGGGTCCAAGCTAAGGGAGAGCAGAGGAAGCTGTAAGACCTCGTTCCCGATAGCATGTCAGTTCGCAGTTTTTTTGAGGCATTTTTTTATTCCTTTCCCAGGGCTTGGGTGGGTGATGCGTTTTTGATAAAAGCGCTTTTCTAAGCGATTTTCCAGAGTGTTTTTTTAATTCACTCCCTGACACAAGTCAGGAGGTGAACTCTTTGATCTGGAAAATAATAAATACAAATTATTTATTCTTAAAAACGCGAACGCAATCGCTGCACAAAGCTATTTTGTGAGCATTTTGCGTTTTTCCTATACCTTCCATTCTGGGCAAAACGCCCTGAAAATGTCCATGCAGCGCTTATGTCAACTGACAATGCTCCTCCTTGCTGTCTGTTCACAGCTCTAAACCAAGCTCATTAACCAGAATTATGTATGCTACAGACTTCAGAGATGAAAAGGAATTCAGTAGGACAGGGAGACAGTGAGTGAGTGATACTGGCTGTGTGTAATGTATGTATATGTATGTAGTACCTGTGTTTGCATTTTGTGTGCCTCAGTATAGTATATACAGACGGCTGTGCTGTTT
Organism: Hyperolius riggenbachi; assembly: GCF_040937935.1. Lineage (NCBI taxonomy): Eukaryota > Metazoa > Chordata > Amphibia > Anura > Hyperoliidae > Hyperolius > Hyperolius riggenbachi. The sequence goes on from NC_090655.1 coordinate 215,839,054, forward strand.
TTGGATCTGAGGGCTCATGCACACTTATAATGCACATGCGAATGCATTGTCCCTGAGGCGCTTTGCGACTCTCTCTGTGCCTTTGTACTTTAAAGTGGTCTGAAAGCCAGCATTTCTACTTTGTTCTAAAAGATTCCTCACAGCTTTAAAGCTACTATCCCAGAAAAAAATTCTAGCAGAACATCACTGAAATGGTTAAACAAAGCACTTTCTCCTGCTATTCAGCTTCAAATCTGCATCCAAACTGGAGATAACAGTATATTTTTTACTTGTTAAACACAAATGTATTAACACTGGAATGTAAACTGTCTCTGCTTCAGGCACACACAGAATAGCTCATTAGAAGATTTTAATATATAATAAAAGCAGTTATAATAGAATAAGAATAAAATGCAATGCCAGCTTTCAGGGCAAGAAAAACTACACTTTGGAAACTTGTAATTTGCAAACAGACAATATTATGTGTGCACAAAAGCAAATATGATAACTGTATGAGTAATAAAAAGTAGGAAAACACATTTTTATTGAATTTTATGTCAGAGGTTCAGACCACTTTAAGGAAAAAAAGGGTCTGCCTTCTTAAAACAGATGATATTAGTGATAATTCAGGTTGGAGAGAGCATATGAGGTCCCCCACGATGCATCACGGCTGAATATGCAAATCATCCTTTGTTGTCCCCGAAAGCTAAACACACCTCCAGAACTGCTGGAATGCAATGATGTGACAGCTTGTTAATTGTACAGAGCCACAATAATCCAACATGAATACAGACTGTAAGGGGCTACAACCAAGAAGGTAAACTCGTTTAACATTTTAGTAAGAGGGCTTTTTGGTCCTTTGTAGTTCCTAGGAGTTCTGGTTCACCATGAGCTTGCTGGGTAGTCTGTAACTCTGGGTGTTCCAAGTACTACCCCATAGAGCCACATTAATCCATGCCATGCACTGATGAGGATCAAACAATCCAAAACAGTCTGAATGCATGTTGGATTATTACCTGGTTTGTGTTTCCGTTACCCCCTGCTACCTCTTCCCTGTGACTGGCAGCATGTACATTATGTGACGGCATACATGCCGCCGGGCACAGGTGGCTAGCGGGGACGGAGACAGAACTCAGGAGGGAGCGTGGCGACAGACAGGCGAGTGTGTGCTCAGCTGCCAACATTCTGTAGGGGCCCCGGTAAAGTACTCTTTTAGGCGGGCGGACCTGAGGGAGTCCATCAGTCAGCTGTCATCTACCGCCACGCACCCCGCCTGACCCCTTTCGAACAAGATCTTTAATTTGGCTTGATGGATTTTAATCTTCAATTTCAGCCAGAAATCGATCGAAACTACAGTGGTGACACAACAATCTCCAGCAAATTAAATCACGGGGATCAAATCTGCTAGAGAAAATCGATAAGTGTATGAGTGATGAGGTCATCTAAAGGTTATAATACCCATACACTGGCAGATGGTCAGCAGATTTGACCATCAGGTAGATCCATTTCTGATCGAATCTGAATAGAGAGGGATCTACTACCTGCCACACATATGCACACAGATTTCCAATAGAGGAAAGCTATTTAGAGGAAATTAGCAGAGAAGCTATTGAAAATCTGTGCAGCCACGTCTGCCTGCTAGGCATCACCTGTGCTTTTGCACTCCTCCTCCCATGTCCCACCGTCTTTATCCATGACTACCGGGGGCGCCTGTACCATGTGACACCGCCATATGTACTGACGTGATGTACATACAGCGGTGTCACATGGTACTGGTGCTACTGGTGGTCATGGAAAAAGAGGCGGGACATGGGAGGAGGTGTGCCAACAGATAGGTGAGCCTGCAACACTCAACATGGGTCCGGAAGGTACATATCTTACATGGGGGGGGGGGGGGGGGGGAGCAGGTGGGGTTCCATCAGTCATTAGGCAATCAAAAGCCGCTACCACTGCACACCCTCCAAGCCCTTTCATACGAGATCTTTCCATCATGCCAGATTGATCACTCTGATCAATTTTGGACGTAAAACAAAAAAATGGAAATGACAATGGTGAACCCACATTGCGATATCAATCTCTGCCAGATTCGATAATCATTTTTAATCGGTTGGATATCGATACCACAAATGGAGTAATATACTGTATGTATATTGTCTGCACATCTGCATAACAGCCAATTAACATTCATCTGATGAAAATTGAAACATAACGAAGATGAAATAGGAAAAAGATCGACTCAGTTAAAACCTGTTTTATTGATTACAGTGAGTATATATGACAGTCAAACATTCCAACTAATCATCATCATAAAAAGTAAAATATCAGAATACAACATTTAACCCCTCCCCCCAAAAGAACCAATCTCGGGCCTTCGGTTCTGTGTGGTTGTCTCCAATCTGCTGGCCAGTGAGCACCTTAAGGTCCCTATTAATGAGATAATGTTGATTGTACAATTTCACCACTTCTATGGCATTTGTGATGCAACCTAAAATACCCATTCGATATTCACTTAGTTTGCCTTTCTACTACAGCAGAATCCCGGCGGGGATCACCTGGTGCCAGATACATGTGTTTGCAAAGCACAAACCTCCCCCTTGTAGCAACAAATACTCACCAACTCTCCAGCGGCGTCCTGTTGTTCCTAGCGGGCTCCTGGTGGCTTTCCGACATCCTCCATGCATGGCTCACGTGCGTCGGGTCATGTGACACACTGGGAGAAGTGCATGGACACTGGAAGCCGCCAGGAGCTTGCTAGGAGCTGGAGGAGCAGTGAGTATTTTAAAGCAGGCAGCCTCCCTCTCCCCCGCCCTAAAAAAATGCAAAAAACCCAGTCCCCGTTATCCCTCAGGCATGCTGGATAGTTGGGACTTCCGGTTGCCGGAGTTCTGGATAATGGGGACTTTGCTGTACAAAGATTTGGTAAAATTATACAATCAAGATTGCATCATTGATGGACACCTGGACAGCTGCAACCAAATGACAGCATTTATAACCGTAAGCCTGCTAGGGATGGATGACTCCTCACTGCCTGTACCATGCGCTTGTGAGCACCTGATAGGTTCTGGAAGCAGCTGGCACATGGCCGATGCACTGCCTGCAGCTGCCCATGTGAAAGAGGCCTTAATGTCCAGGGAAACAAATCTATAGCAGAGGCTCCCAGTCATCTCTAGCTGGATCTGGGGGAAAGGAATAGTAAGGATAAATTCTGATTGTCATCACAGCACCATGTTGGAGAGGAGGAGCCAGCAGCACAAGAGAATGGTGATGTCAGTTCACGTGGCCACAAATGTAGGGGACTCTCCATTAGACTAGAGTAGGGAGGCTGCTTTAGTCTAAATGATGGGAAATAGTCCATTAGCATCAAAAGCAAAGATAAAAATGTGTCCTCTGCCTCCACCCACTGTGTGACTTGGGCAGTGTGCAGCACGATCACTATAATAAGGCTCCTACATCTTTATATGTCACCTCGAGCTCGATCATGCGGGTGACAGCTTGGAACAAACACTTTACAGACCTGTCAATGGCGCAGCTTTCTGTGGGTGGGGTAAGTAGTGGAGCAATGAGCTCAGCTGTTTCTGCCATTTAAACATCCATCTTTAACTGGTTCGCGTGCCACAGTTTTTAAAGGGCACCTGAAGTGATAGGAATATGGAGGCTGGCATATTTATTTCTTTTTCAACAATACCAGTTGCCTGGCAATCCTGCTAATGTCTTTGGCTGCAGTAGTCTCTGAATCACCAAACTGAAACAAGCATGCAGCTAATCCAGCTTGCAACGAGATAAAAACAAGGAACACCAAGAGCCCCAATAGTGTAATATGTACTGGTAAAAGGTTACTAGATAGAGTAAATATTAATACTCACAAACCAGGGTTACCATTAGGCAACCATTGTAAAGGCAGGTGGGGAGATTGTCCTGACCCCACTCAGGAATAAGAAGTCACTCTTTGTAGATGAGAAAGAGGGGGTTCAACCCTCCACCCAGGGTGGACTCAATATAATGTAGGAGAACAGAGGTGCCAAAAGGATAAAAGGAAGATAAATGAGCTTAAAAAAACAAATTCTTGGTAAATAGAGGAGGTAGTGGTGGACTTACCTCCTCCAAGTAGACACACAACGACTGTAGTAAAGACAGTCAATATATTTTATTTATGAACTCCAAATATGCAACGCGTTTCGCAGGTTTGATCCCGTTTCATCAGGCAATAACAACGGAGCAATAGCATATGTGGTCAGTAAAAGAGCATTGACTTTCTTTACTACAGTCGTTGTGTGTCTACTTGGAGGAGGTAAGCAGAGGCGGGACAAGGTCCTTCAGCACCCAAGGCTGAGACAGCAAAGTGCGCCCCCCATCCCTCCCACCTCAGCCTTCACGCACTGATTGCTATTAGACTAATAGGTGCCCCAGGGCCCCCAACCTCCTCAATACCTTAATCTCTAGTTATCTGGCTTGCAGTCACTGTCATGTATCCTCTTTTCTTATTTCTTTCTGCTTCAAACACAACTGGTAATGACAGCTGAATGAATTGTGCGCCCCCTCCTACACTGCGCCCTGAGGCTGGAGCCTCTCCAGCCTCTGCCTCGGCCCTGGAGGTAAGTCCACCACTACCTCCTCTATTTACCAAGAATTTGGTTTTTTAAGCTCATTTAGCTTCCTTTTATCCTTTTGGCGCCTCTGTTCTCCTGCATAACGCAGCTAATCCAGTCAGACTTCAAACATCTGATCCACATGCTTATTCAGCAGGATAGCCAGGCAACATGCATTGTTTAAAAGACAATACATAGGTCAGCCTCCATATCTTTCTCAGTTCAGGTGTAACAATGCAAATTGCCTGGCTATCCTGACCCACTGCCTGCAATACATTTAGCCATAGAACCTGAACAAGCATGCGGATCAGATGTTTTTGACAAAAATCTGACTGGATTAGCTACATGCTTGTTTTAGGTGTGTGATTCAGACACCACTGATGCTAAAAACATCAGAACTGCCAGGCAACTGGTATTGTTTAAAATGGAATAACTATGGCAGCCTCTAGATCCCTCTTGCTTCAGATGACCTTTAAAGGGAAGGTTCAGGGAGGGTGGATTAAAAATAAAAATCAAATTCCACTTACCTGGGGCTTCCTCCAGCCCGGAGGACGTCCGATGACGTCAGAGCGCCGGCGTGGGACGCAGAAGTTCCGGGCCTTGGAGTGCAGAAGAGCCCGACCTGGCAGCCGGCCTGGCCAGGTCGGGTGCGCCACCGGAGACCACCGGGAGCCTGCGGAGCGGCGGCGAGGGCACCTCCTGCCTGCCACGGGCTGGAGGAAGCCCCAGGTAAGTGGAATTTGATTTTTATTTTTTGCCCACCCTCCCTGAACCTTTCCTTTAAGTGATCCTGTAGGTCACCTGTACAGATTTTCAGCTGAGATAGCTGTGAGCATTCAATGTAGTGTGTGTAGGAGGTTTTGTGACTGAGACTGTTCAACTCACAAATCTTCCCTCTATTTACTGTGCAAAATGAAAGTGAAGATATGGGGCCTGATTCACAAAGCGGTGCTAACCTAGTTAGCACACCTAAAGACTTTGGGCCTGCTAACTAGGGTGCTAAGTACTTAGCATGCACCAAAGTAAATCAGATCGCTTGCAAAGTACCGCGCGCAAAGGCCGGTGCGTGCGAAATGGTGCATCGGGTGCAACGAAAATGGCGCACCTATAAGGGTGCATTGGATGCGCCCTAAACGTTGCACCTATGCAACGTTATAGGCGCATCGGGTGCACCGTTTTCGTCGCACCCGATGCAACGTTTCGCACGCACCGGTCTTTGCGCATGCAAATTTTTGCGTGCAAGCGCTAATTAGCGCACGCACAGGATTTTTAGGAGTGATAAGTGGCTTTTCACAAGCGTGCTAACAGTTAGCACCGCTTTGTGAATCAAGCCCATAGTGACAGCTGATGTGTTCTAGGAAGAAGCAGAGACCTCACATGTATCAAACTGAGCTAAATGGCATGTGTAACCGGAGATACTGATCTCGCATGAGAATCTCATGTACAAGTGGGACAGAAGTGGGACATTTAACCCGGCATTAGTCTTAAAGGATACCCGAAGGGACATGTGACATGATGAGATAGACATGGGTATGTACAGTGCCTAGCACACAAATAACTAGGCTGTGTTCCTTTTTTCCTTTCTGTGTCTGAAAGAGTTAAATATCAGGTATGCATGTGGCTGACTCAGTCCTGACTTAGACAGGAAGTGACTACAGTGTGGCCCTCACTGATAAGAAATTCCATTTTTTTTCTCTTTCTTGCTCTCAGAAGCCATTTTCTGCTAGGAAAGTGTTTTATAGTTGGAATTTCTTATCAGTGAGGGTCACACTGTAGTCACTTCCTGTCTGAGTCAGCCACATACATACCTGATATTTAACTCTTTCAGACAGAGAAAGGAAAAAAGGAACACAGCATAGTTATTTGTGTGCTAGGCACTGTACATACCTATGTCTATCTCATCATGTCACATGCCACTTCGGGTATCCTTTAAAAAGAAAAACAAAAAGCGTAGCCTGCTCCTCATCCATGCCTGGGGCATTTCTACCTACCCCTTGTCCAGGCCCTGAAATTAATACTACACTTAGTGGCCAGAAAATGACAGACGCCCTCTAATAACGAGTTGGTCCAGCTTTAGCACTGATAGCAGCAGATATTCTTCTTGTCATGGACTCCACAAGATGCTGATACCGTTGCTTTGGAATGTTGTCCCATGCTGACATAATGGCAGCTCTAAGTTGGGTCAGATTGCATGGTGGCGTTTCTGAACTTTGAAGTGATCTCTCAACTTCGTCCCACAAATGCTCAATAGGATTGAGGTCAGGGCCAATTTAAAGAGAACCCGAGGTGGGTTTGAAGATTATTATCTGCATACAGAGGCTGGATCTGCCTATACAGCCCAGCCTCTGTTGCTATCCCAAACCCCACTAAGGTCCCCCTGCACTCTGCAATCCCTCATAAATCACAGCCACGCTGCTGACAAACAGCTTGTCAGAGCTGGCTGTGTTTATCTCTATAGTGTCAGTCTGCTGCTCTCCCCGCCTCCTGCAGAACTCCAGTCCCCGCCTGCATCCCTTCCCTCCCTGCTGATTGGAGGGAAGGGACGGGGGCAGGGACCGGAGCTATGCAGGAGGCGGGGGAGCAGCTGAGACTGACACTACAGATGAAAACACAGCCTCACAGCACGGCTATGATTTATGAGGGATTGCAGAGTGCAGGGGGACCTTAGTGGGGTTTGGGATAGCAACAGAGGCTCTGTTGTATAGGCAGATCCAGCCTCTGTATGCAGATAACATTCTTTAAACACACCTCGGGTTCTCTTTAAGACAGATACAGATCAAGCTCTTGATGGTCTCCTGCTGCTAAAGCCCATTCTTTGCAAAGTCCATCTTGTTGTGCATTGGGATATGCTGTGTGATGCACTTGTAAAGAAGTCAGCTGTAATTGTCATGTTAATTCTGTTGCTGTACATTTTGTGTGCTTCTTGCCTTTCACCTCTCTAGTTCACCGGCCTTTTTCGACGAGAATAGTCTTTATCATTGAAGTTTTTTTTTCTCAACTGCCACTCTCTAAACACCCGAGATACTGCTGGGTTGTTGCTGAGTCGTTGTTTTAGAGATGTTAGCACCAGCTCTTGCTCCGACAGTCATCACTCATTTAAAGTCACTGAAGTTTTTCGTCTTACCCATTTTGATATTAACTTCCATTACTACGTTGTCCGAAGCTGAGAGTTCCTTATATGAGCTAAACTGTGTTGTTTCGTCACTCTACGTCAATGTTGGACTGTTTACTTTCAAATAGTTCTGATTTTTTTTGGCCACTCAGTGTATTAGATCAAACCTCAGCATAGGGCTGCACGATTTCTCGGTTTTAAACCGAAATCGCGGTTCCTGTGAAAACGATTTGGAGATCGTCTGGATCCGGCGGTTTTCGGTCTTTAGTGCCCGCTCTTGGCCGCATGGCCATGGTCCGCCTACCGCAGCGCCGAGCCACAGAAGCAGTGCATATTTATGATGTTAATGAGCCGGGCAGCGGGGGGAGGAGAGTTCAGTCCAGAGCGGCACACAGCTTCTCCAATCGCTGGATAGCAATGGAATGAGGGCAGCGGTAGGCGGAGCTGTACTAGAGTGTACAGCTCCGCCTACCGCTGCCGTCATACCATCGGTATCCAGCGATTGGAGAAGCTGTGTGCCGCTCTGGACTGAACTCTCCTCCCCCCGCTGCCCGGCTCATTAACATCATAAATATGCACTGCTGCCACTGGATCCCCCCCCCCCCCCCCCCGAGTCCCGTACGGCATACCTATCTATACTGGGCACTTTACTAGCTATACTGGGGCACTATACTAACTATTCTGGGGCACTACCTACCCATACTGGGCACTATACTAGCCATACTGGGGCACTATATTAGCCATACTGGGGCACTATACTAGCCATACTGGGGCACTATGCTAGCTATACTGGGGCACTATGCTAGCTATACTGGGCACTATACTAGCTATACTGGGCACTATACTAGCTATACTGGGGCACTATATTAGCTATACTGGGCACTATACTAGCTATACTGGGGCACTATACTAACTATACTGGGGCACTACCTACCCATACTGGGCACTATACTAGCTATACTGGGCACTATACTGGGGCACTACCTACCTATACTGGGGCACTGCCTACCCATACTGGGCACTATACTAGCTATACTGAGGCACTACCTACCCATACTGCCGGACACTATACTATCTATACTGGGACACTATACTGGCTATACTGGGGCACTATGCTAGCTATACTGGAGCACTATACTAGCTATACTGGGGTAACTATACTAGCCACACTGGGGCAACTAAACTCCCTATATTGCGGCTACTATGCTAGCTATGCCGCAGCACCCCAGTCCTCCCCCCCCCCAAATCCGCTGCGCACGACACTGTACACTAGGACGCCACCCATCCCCCCCCCAGTCCCCGGAGAAAAATGTGGTCAGAAAGTGGACCCTGCCGTACGCCGCAGTCCACACAATATTGTTCAAGCTCAGGGGTACATTGTGAATTAAGTGCTAAAGCTTGTTTTGGAAAAAATCGTGAAAAAAATCGAAATCACAATTTCTGACAGAAAAATCGCAATTTCAATTTTTAGCCAAAATCGTGCAGCCCTACCTCAGCAGGAATCTGATCCTGTATCGATTGCACCACTGCCATCGCCAGTTCTGTACTGCCCGATGCAATACAAAGCTATTCAGCTGAAAACTGCGTACATCTGGTAAATACAGAAATAAGAAAAATTCTCATCTTCTTGTGAGATGATCCTGTGTACACAGCACAGATCGAATAAACCCATCAGCTTCACTGATTCCAGAGAGGGCCTCCGCATCTTATTCACAAGAAAGAAGGCCGCTACAGTCATGGGACGCATTCTGAAGAAGCCTCCTGCTTCTCTTCCTCTCGTATAATGTATGTCACAGGACTAACAACCAGGGCTGTGGAGTCGGTCCAAAAATCCTCCGACTCTGACTCCGACTCCTCAGTTTAGGATTCCACCGACTCCGACTCCTCGACTCCGACTCCTCTAATTTGCATATTACAATTTTGTTGATTAAAAGTATGTAACATGAAATTCGTCTCTTAACTGCCAACGCTTAGGAATTTTACAAGACAACTTAAGTGAGAAGGATATGTAGACTACTATATTTATTCCCTTTAGACTAAAACTAGTCCTTGGTAAAAGTACTTGTAAAGGTACAGACAGGAACAAAGAACATCTATCAGGCCCTAGGCAATGTAACTGTGGGTACATGTAAGAATGATGTGCAGGTACTCTGCAGGGGAATAAGGAGATTCTTCCTCTATTACACATCTGAACATGGATCAGGCCCTAGACAATGTGACTGTGGGTACATGTAAGAGTGATGTGCAGGTACTCTGTAGGGGAATTAGGAGATTCTTCCTCTATTACACATCTGAACATGGATCAGGCCCTAGGCAATGTGACTGTGGGTACTTCTTCCTCTATTACACATTCTTCATGCACAATCTGAACCAGGTTTATGGGTGATAGACAACACCTCTGTGTTCAATGTGCACAACATTCTCAGTGGATTCCCTGCAGCTCTGTGGAGAGCGCATATGTAGAGTATAGTACTACTGTGTAACATAGTAAACCTGAGACAGAAGAAATTAAAGTTTTATACATACCTGGAGCTTCCTCCAGCCGCCTTCAGGATAATCAGTCCCTCGTTGTCCTCCTCCGCCACCCGGATCTTCTGCTATGAGTCCAGGTACTTGAGCCAGTCTGGCATAGTGCGTATGCACACACTCCGCTGCCAGGAGCATACTACACCTGTGCAGCACGATTGCGCAGGTGCAGAATGTTCCTGGCTGTGGGAGCGGCATGCGGCCGGACAGCGCTGACTGGCTGAATTACCAGGACTCATAGCAGAAGATCCAGGTGGTTGAGGACAGCGAGGGACTGATTAGCCTGAACGGGGCTGGAGGAAGCCCCAGGCATGTATAAAACTTTACTTTTCATCCGTCTCAGGTACCCTTTAATTTGTAGTCACCAAACCAAATTTTAACAACATATCAAATTATTTGATTTCATCAGCAAAGGGAGTGCATACATTTACATAAATCAGCATCAATGCAGAATTATTTCCATCTCATTGACCATCTCTATTAGTGACACGGCTACACATAAGGCTTTATACTTACAGCAGAGATGTTATTTAGTATATATAAGAGATTCCTGTGTACACATCATATATACAGTCCCAATCAGATATGTATATCTGACCTTAAAAATACGGGGACTGCTTTATTGAAGCAGCACAAGTAACTCATTTTGATTGGTTTATTTCATTTTTGTGGACTAAGCACAGCTATTACTGTATATATACATTATTTTTAATGACTATTATCTGAGAAATAGAACATTTTATCATATTTTCTATTTTAATTACAGTTACAAATTCATTAGGAGTCGGAGTCGGTGCATTTTTTCCCGACTCCAGGCACCCAAAATTGCCCGACTCCACGACTCCGACTCCACAGCCCTGCTAACAACATACCAGGATCCTAAAGAAGACAGGTTCTAGTCCTTCAAATCCTTAAAAACATTCTGCAAGTCTTCCCACCCCGACATCAGTTTCCATAGGAAGTGGTATGTGTGACTTCCTTCCTGCTGTTGGTTGTCTCCATTCCCCACTGATAGTACTGCAGTGATCAGTTTTCCATTTCGGGTAATGCTTCCTCACTTTCACTACTAACACTAGGCGATGCATGCATTTTCTGGTGTGCGATTAGGCCACTTTTCCGTGTAAAACATTTCCCGCACTCTGTACAAGAAAAAGGGCGCTCGCCGGTGTGACTTCTCTGGTGCCTACGGAGGTGCCCCTTATGAGTGAAACCTTTCCCACACTCTGGACAAGAAAATGGACGATGATTTGTGTGACTTCTCTGGTGTATCAGAAGGTTTCCTTTATGACTGAAGCCTTTCCCGCAGTCTGAACAGGCAAAGGGACGCTCGCCTGTGTGAGTTCTCTCATGTATGAGAAGGTTTCCTTTATGGCTGAAACCTTTCCCACACTCTGCACAGGAAAATGGATGCTCGCCTGTGTGAATTCTTTGGTGCAAAAGAAGAGATGGTTTATGAATAAAACATTTCCCGCAGTGTGTGCAGGAAAATGGACGCTCGCCTGTGTGACTTTTCTGGTGTTTACGAAGAGCTCCTTTGTGTATGAAACATTTTTCGCACTCTGAACAGGAAAATGGCTTCTCCCCAGTGTGGACCTTCAGGTGGCTTTTGAGCGCAGATATATGTGTAAAATATCTGTTGCATGTGGAACAAGAAAAGGGTTTCTCTCCAGTGTGGCCCCTGTGATGTATAATGAGATGTGCCGCTTCTTTGAATGCTTTATCACAGTAAGAGCATGCAAAAGGCCTCTCCCCATTGTGCACTCTCTGATGCCTAACAATATCTGACTTCCATCTAAAGCATTTCCCACATTCTGAGCATGGCAATGGGCGCTTCGGTAAATGAGTCTTCTGGTGCGCAACAAGAGCTGCTTCAGATTTAAAACATTTCCTGCATTTTGGACATGGAAATCCTCTGACACGGGCGTTTCTAGTACCACGCTTTCTGCCTTGAGAACGTCGTGTGGAGCCAGTATCTTGTGCTTCATCCTCCGATGCGTTCCTGACATTGTGTCCCCCTGCTGGAGAGAATGTGTTCATATTACACTTGTTCTGCTCTCAGAAGTATGCTAATACAGTAGTCACCAGTTTCATTAAGCTCTCTAACAAACAGAAAGCACAAATGAACCAATTCTAGCACCATGGGAAATAATGTACAAAAATGACATTCTTATGTTATAGAATGGAAACATGCCTACCTCCACCTCAGCTGGATGATGCTATAGAGAGCAATGGAGAGGCCTCTCATATGGTGTACAGTATCTCCTCCTCATTTGTTGGGAACATGATGTTATACTGAGGAATGGAGATGGCCTCTAATATGGTGTACGGTATCTCCTCCTCATTTGCTGGGAACATGATGTTATACTGAGGAATGGAGATGGGCCTTTCATATGGTGTACTGTATCTCCTCCCCATTTGTTGGGAACATGATGTTATACCGAGGAATGGAGATGGGCCTCTCATATGGTGTACTGTATCTCCCCCTCATTTGCTGGGAACATGATGTTATACTGAGGAATGGAGATGGGCCTTTCATATGGTGTACAGTATCTCCTGCTCATTTGTTGGAAACATGATGTTATGCTGAGGAATGGAGATGGACCTTTCTTATGGTGTACATTATCTCCTCCCCATTTGTTAGGAACATGATGTTATACTGAGGAATGGAGATGGGCCTCTCATATGGTGTACAGTATCTCCTCCTCATTTGTTGGGAACATTATGTTATACTGAGGAATGGAGATGGGCCTCTCATATGGGGTACAGTATCTCCTCCTCATTTGTTGGGAACATGATGTTACACTGAGGAATGGAGATGGCCTCTCATATGGTGTCCAGTATCTCCTCCTCATTTGTTGGGAACATGATGTTATACTGAGGAATAGAGATGGGCCTTTCATATGGTGTACAGTATTTCCTCATTTGTTGGGAACATGATGTTATACTGAGGAATGGAAATGGGCCTCTTATATGGTGCAGTGTTCTCCCCAGGCTCTTTTAGTCGGGTACTCCACCCGGCTAGTTTTGTTGAGCACTCGGCTGTCATCGGCTCACCTCCTCCTATGCTGTAAGCAGAATTGTGCAGAAAGGCACCGGCCCTGCATTCTCTCATATTGTCCCACCCGGCTACTTTTATATGCCACCCGGCTACATTTTCATGCCACCCGGCTGGAAAAAAATTCTGGGGAGAACACTGTGGTGTACAGTATCTTCTCCTGATTTGTTGGGAACATGACGTTATACTGAGGAATGGAGATGGGCCTCTCATATGGTGTACAGTATCTCCTCATTTGCTGGGAACATGATGTTATACTGAGGAATGGAGATGGGCCTCTCATATGGTGTACAGTATCTCCTCCTCATCTGTTGGGAACATGTTATACTGAGGAATGGAGATGGGCCTTTCATATGGGGTACAGTATCTCCTCCTCATTTGCTGGGAACATGATGTTATAATGAGGAATGGAGATGGGCCTCTCATACGGTGTACAGTACCTCCTCTTCTTTTGTTGGGAACATGATGTTATACTGAGGAATGGAGATGGGCCTCTCATATGGTGTACAGTATCTCCTCCTCATTTGTTGGGAACATGATGTTATACTGAGGAACGGAGATGGACCTTTCATATGGTGTACAGTATTTCCTCATTTGTTGGGAACATGAAGTTATACTGAGGAATGGAGATGGGCCTCTCATATGGTGTACAGTGTCTCCTCTTCATTTGTTGGGAACATTATGTTATACTGAGGAATGGAGATAGGCCTCTCATATGGTGTACTGTATCTCCTCCTCATTTGTTGGGAACATGTTATACTGAGGAATGGAGATGGGCCTCTCATATGGTGTACAGTATCTCCTTCTCATTTGTTGGGAACATGATGTTATACCGAGGAATGGAGAGGGGCCTTTCATATGGTGTACATCATCTCCTCCTCATTTGTTGGGAACATGATGTTATACTGAGGAATGGAGATGGGCCTCTCATATGGTGTACAGTATCTACTCCCCATTTGTTGGGAACATGATGTTATACTAAGGAATGGAGATGGGCCTCTCATATGGTGTACAGTATCTCCTCCTCATTTGTTGGGAACACGATGTTATGCTGAGGAATGGAGATGGACCTTTCATATGGATTATAGTATCTCATCCTCAATGTTATACTGAGGAATGGAGATGGCCTCTCATATGGTGAACAGTATCTCCTTCTCATTTGTTGGGAACATGGTGTTATACTGTGGAATGGAGATGGGCCTCTCATATGGTGTACAGTATCTCCCCCTCATTTGTTGGGAACATGATGTTATACTGAGGAATGGAGATGGACCTTTCATATGGTGTACAGTATCTCCTCATTTGTTAGGAACATAAAATCAATATGTTGTGCTACTGGTGTATTCAGATACGGACGCCTCTATATCACACCAGTTATACTGGCACTGTTTTATTGACCTGAGGAAGCGGGCTGCGACCTGTGAAATGCATGGTCTTATTTTCTACTGTGCTGAATAAATTATACAGAAGAAAAGCTGGTATTACTACATCGGAGCGGTAGGCCATCACTTACCACGCCTCTTTAAATTTTTTTCATTGTGTTATTGCATTGCAGTGCATTACACACTTTCTGTTAATTTATACACTGCTGGAAATAAACTGATTACCTGTTGTCACTTTACGCTAGTATGTGTAACAAAAAAAAGGCAAACCTGTTTCATCTTAAGGCATTTATTCTTACCAAGGCTGATATCCACGGGAAAGTTCTCTTCTTTAATGGTCACCATTACTATATCCTCTTCTGTACATTGCTGATCACCCAATAAATAAGGATCTTCTTCTTCCTCTTTAACTATCACCATAATGTCACCCTCCTCTGTAGACTGCTGGTCATCCTCTGAATCTGTGTCATCTTCCTCAGTTTTTATGTTCCTGATCTCCTCACCCTAAACCCACAAAATAGTCAAAATTAAATCAACATCTTCAAGAGTAATTCAGACTTGCGTTCTCAGTCCCACCTACCTGATTGCGGACAGTGTGATCTTTCTGTGTAGAATCCCGGGAATAAAGAGGACCTGTACGTCTCTTGGGTTTATTTCTGTTATTGGATGCATCTGAAGAAAAAAAACACAGTGATTGATTACATTGTTTCTACATATTTATATGATGATTAGGGATCTAGGTGTTCCATTTGCGCTGCCCTCTCCTCTACAAGAAATGAAAATATCCTCTTACTTGTTGAAGTCTGGGGTGACTGATTGTCCATCATGATGGCCTTGTGTGGTCTTCTGAATACTACACCTCCTTCATCAAGAAATAGAGATATCCTGAGAAATAAAAAGCAGAAACATATTAACAGAATAGCCCATACAAAATAGCAGGGCTGTGGAGTCGGTCCGAAAATCCACCGACTCCGACTCCTCCGTTTAGGATTCCACCGACTCCAACTCCGACTCCTCGACTCCGACTCCTCTAATTTGCATATTACAATTTTGTTGATTAAAAGTATGTAACATGAAATTCGTCTCTTAACTGCCAACGCTTAGGAATTTTAGAAGACAACTGAAGTGAGAAGGATATGTAGACTACTATATTTATTCCCTTTAGACTAAAACTAGTCCTTGGTAAGAGTACTTGTAAAAGGTACAAACCGGAACAAAGAACATCTATCAGGCCCTAGGCAATGTAAGTGTGGGTACATGTAAGAATGATGTGCAGGTACTCTGCAGGGGAATGAGGAGATTCTTCCTCTATTACACATTCTTCATGCACAATCTGAACAAGGTTTATGGGTGACAGACAACACCTCTGTGTTCAATGTGCACAGCATTCTCAGTGGATTCCCTGCAGCTCTGTGGGTAGTACATATGTAGAGTATAGTACTACTGTGTAACAAAGTAAACCTGAGACAGATGAAATTAAAGTTTTATACATACCTGGGGCTTCCTCAAGCCGCCTTCAGGATAATCAGTCCCTCGTTGTTCTCCTCCACCACCTGGATCTTCTGCTATGAGTCCAGGTACTTGAGCCAGTCGGGCGTAGTGCGCATGCACACACTCCGCCGCCAGGAGCATACTACACCTGTGCAGCACTATTGCGCAGGTGCAGAATGTTCCTGGCTGTGGGAGCGGCAGCGCTGACTGGCTGAATTACCAGGACTCATAGCAGAAGATCCGGGTGGTGGAGGACAGCGAGGGACTGATTAGCCTGAAGGGGGCTGGAGGAAGCCCCAGGTATGTATAAAACTTTACTTTTCATCCGTCTCAGGTACCCTTTAATTTGTAGTCACCAAACCAAATTTTAACAACATATCAAATTATTTGATTTCATCAGCAAAGGGAGTGCATACATTTGCATAAATCAGCATCAAAGCAGAATTATTTCCATCTCGTTGACCATCTCTATTAGTGACATGGCTACACATCAGGCTTTATTCTTACAGCATAGAAGTTATTTAGTATATATAAGAGATTCCTGTGTACACATCATATATACAGTCACAATCAGATATGTATATCTGACCTTAAAAATACGGGGACTGCTTTATTGAAGCAGCACAAGTAACTAATTTTGATTGGTTTATTTCATTTTTGTGGACTAAGCACAGCTATTACTGTATATATACATTATTTTTAATGACTATTATCTGAGAAATAGAACATTTTATCATATTTTTTATTTTAATTACAGTTACAAATTCATTAGGAGTCGGAGTCGGTGCATTTTTTCCCGACTCCGACTCCAGGCACCCAAAATTGCCCGACTCCACGACTCCGACTCCGACTCCACAGCCCTGCAAAATAGGCAAAATGTGCTAATTTCTTATGAATTTAGGCAGCAGGTTGGTCTTAAAGGGCAGGTATCATACGTTTAATTCCAATGAGGCTTTAAGCTATGATTTCGGCCTGATAGCCTGGCGAAGTGAGTGAAACAAAGCACCCATCTCCTGTGTATGGCACAATCGCACGCAGGTGTGAACTATGGTGATGTGCTGGTATTCTCAGATTCACACAAATCTGATCTATCTTTATTTCCATGCTTTAATGCCTGGTACACACCATGCAATTTCCCGTCAGAGAGATGGGTTGAATTGATTATTTCTGACAGGGCCGATCTGATTTCCGATCATTTTTCTGATTGATTTTGTACTGAAGTGATCGTAAAATCAATCAGAAAAACGCTCGGAAATCAGATCTGACCTGTTGTAAATAATAAATTAGACCCATTTATTTGATGGGAAATTGCATGGTGTACATATGGGCAGACTGATGTTGCGCATCAGGGATCGGGATCCAACATCGGGCAACATTGCTGGGCCAGACTACATAGATGAATGTCAGCTGTACAGCTGATGATGCTTTCTGTTGTGATATGGGGAGGCGGAGGGATGATGGAGTGCGCACTTGTGACATCACACGGAGGGTCGGGCGAGCGGCGCAGACGAAGCAATCGGCCATCACTTGGCTGAGTTGATCAGCCGGGCGGATCCCTAGCCAAGCGGCGGTCGTTCACCAGGAGCTGCTATAAGCATGCCGGATTATTGGCTGAGGTGGTCGCTATTAGTCACCTCAGGCTTGCGGTGTATGCAGCTTAAAGCTGACCAGTAATAATACACTACTGACTGTACAATGTTCCTACTTTCATGTAGTATGAGAATTTACCCAAATAGCCTGTTCAGATTATTCTCATTCTGTTGCTCATTATACTACATAGAAGTAAGATATTTGATGTGACTGTTAAAGTAAACCTGAGAGATGGAAGGAAATGATTTACCTGAGGTTTCCTCCAGACCCCCCGTAGTCCATCTACTTCCCTGATGTCATTTTGGTTGCCTCTGTTGAGTTGCTGTGAAGTCTGTGATTCAGCTGGGTTGGGGTTGCGGGCCACTGTGTATGCACCCTTCCAGGGCATGCCTCATCCATTGTGCTCCCATGGCCAGGAGGGTTCTGTGCAAGCTCAGTTAAGGTGGCCATACACTTGTTAGATTAGCAGCAGATAAATCAGAAATCTATCTGATGATCTATCTGACGTGTTTAGGAACATTTTTTACTAGGAACAGATTTCCAATAGATTTCAGTTTGAAATCTATTGAAAATCGATCTGATGGCATTTTTTTGCCATCAGATTTCCATTAGGGCCAATGCAAAATGATAAGCAATCTCAACAGATCAACCTAGATTTTCCACCCTGTCAGATCGATTGAAATCGATCAAAATCAAACGAAATTGACCGCAAATCGGTCGATTGGTCAATCGTTTTGCAATCAACCAATCAATCGATTTTGATCGATCGATCGGCCAGAAATCAGCTGAGTGTATGGGCCCCTTTAGGGCCTATTTCCACTAGCGGCTAATCACAGCCGTTTTCCACACACCATTTCGGGTGCAGAATCGCAGCCTATTGAAATCAATGGTCCACATCCGAATTGCAAGTGGCCCCAAAATAATAAAATGGTGCTCGCAGAGGAAACCATGAGGACGGTGAGGAAGCAGACGGACAACATGGGGCAACAGATAAGTGAAAATCCTTTTATCCATTTGTCTCAGGTACACTTTAATCCATCTCATCATGAAAACGTTTTTTATACAAACCTGATTAAATTAAACTGTCAATTTAAAGTCCCACTCCAGGCACTTGTGTAGGCAATGTGAATTAAAGCAGGAAGCCAGACACTGATTCCTTCCTGCACAGCAGACTTTCACTGCTATAGGTTGCAAGATGCTCAGAGAACACAGTCTGTGTCACACCCCCTTGCAATCTTAATAGCAGGTTGAGGCAATACAAGCAGCAGCTGCAGCCCCTCCCACTGAGTTTGCTGCTACCGTAAGGGCTGGTTCAGACGGACGTCTGCGTAGCGTCGCGTCTGGGGGCGTTGCGGCGGCTGCGCGGTCAGGCTTTCAGTAGCCTTCGGTCGCGTCGTGATGCGGTCGCGGTTTTTTTCCCCGAAGGGGAACATTAGCCGTCGCGGTTGGCCGCTCCCTGGAAGCTACATGTTGCTTCCAGGGGCAGCCCGAACGCTCGCGAAAATCGGGACCCGAACGCCGCGTTCGGGTAAAAGCGTGCAAAAGCTCGGTGTAAACGCTCCCATTCACTTGAATGGGAGCGTTTACCGCGACGGTCCAAACGCTTGCGGTAAACGCTCCACAAGCGTCCGTCTGAACCAGCCCTAACTTCCTCAACTCAGCTAATTAAGCCATGTAGTCAAATATTTAAGACAGGAGTTTTAGCTGCAGAAAACACTTTACCCCGAAAAAGGTAACATTTGAGCACTTTGGATGCTTAGATCAGGGGTGTACACATTTTTTATGCCAAGGGCTATATCACCGTTCGTGAGAAACCAGCGAAATCAAACATTTTTTGCTGATTGCCGTTAGATACTCCATGCCTGGGACATTTTGTGAAATAAAACATTTCCAAAGGAATTAAACCAAATTCTGTGTGGCAGCTGCTAATCAGTGGCTGTTAGGCCTGGGGCCCACTAGCAGCATTTTCTAAGTGACTGCTTGTGATTTGTAAAGCTCTTGCAAATGTAATGCTATGGCTGATTTTTTAAAAATCCCATCCCTCAGGATTACACCCACAGCATTACATTAGCAAGAGATTTTCAAATCACAAACGCTTAGAAAAGCGCTGCTAGTGGGTTCCCTGCATGCAGTACCACAGCTACGGTCTGCAGGCCGCATAAAATTATCAACTGTAGAGAGCTTTGGGTACCTCCAAAGGTTGCTCAGCGGCTGCATTGGCCCCTGGGCTGGACTTTGGACATGCCTGTCTTAGATGATAGGTATTTGTCTGGAGATTAGAGGGGAATTCCACTTCTGTTGAAAAAAACAATCTGTTTGGCTCTCTATATTGCATGAAATAATACTGAAACTTTGTTTTCATGTTGTGGCAGTAGCAAAATGAGAGAGTCTGGGAAAGTGATAGATGCTGTGTATGTAGGTCCCATATTTCTCTCATCTCCGCTGTCTTTGTATTCAGCTGTAAAATTTTGTCTACTGCCTGAGTTCCCCCCCCCAAAGGATTGCTCATCTGGGAGATAAAAGCACGATCAACCCAGCCTGGGTTAGAACACAGGCTGTGTGCTAGGCTATAGAGGTATCTGAGCTTTTGTTTCGTTCAGTACATGCACTAGGCTTATTCTGTGTAGAGAGGATGCCTCAGTGTTTATGTCTTTTTATTGCATATCTTAAAAATACTGTTATTGTGAATAGTTTGTACAGCAAAAATAAATCTTGGGTGTTGGTGGAGCACAAATTCGGTCTCTCCAGACCTGCTTGCACTATGCCCTGCCTAGAAGGCAAAGGCACCCCCTAACGTTCCTCAGTGCTGGAATGTCCACATAAAACACATTGGCTATCATTCATGAACAGGCTGTCGGTAAGGGGAACCCGTGCGGGAGAATACCGCCGTCGGTAGTTGTGCCTTCTGGGTGGTCATTCATAAACTTTGTGCCTGGGGCGGTAGCAGTGCGGAGGTTTTCTGGAGAATGGTGTCGGCAGGCGGGCGGTAGGCATGCGGAAACAGAAAAGCTGGCCGAGTCCCTCCATGCGGTGTTCTCTCTGCTGCTGTGTGGGAGGTCCGTCCCATTCACTTACAAGGACTCCGCAAGCTTCCCGCTACAGCCAGGGGATCGGTAATCCCCTTCCGCATACCGCTATGCGGAAATGTTTATGAATGAGCATTTTGCAACTTTTTCTGGATACCTGCGTATCCACACTGCACAAGGCGGTACGTTGTCACTCTGCACGGGAATGTCAGCTCCGCATACGGAAAGAGGCTTTATGAATACACAACTTGCTTGGTGGTCGGTAAAGTCAGCGGTATTACGCATTTCCGCATGCGGGAATGCTTTATGAATGATAGCCAATATCATTATTACATGTCTGCTAAAAAGCATCTTTGGGATTCCCATTAGTCAACCCCTTCTTCTCCTATATGGAGTGTACACATAGAATCCTTGCTCTCATAGGTCACAAGAACTGGAGGGGGGGGGGGGGGGGGGGGCACCTTGATAGGCCTCACAGGCAATTTCCCTCTTTGCCTCTGGAAGCACCGGTCCTGACACTAGCGTCTGTGCATATCCAGGTATGGCTTCGAGCAACATCAATTATTAAAGGATACCTGAAATTAGAGGGATTATGGTGGCTGCCATATTTATTTCTCTTTAGACAATACCAGTTGCCTGAAGTCCTGCTGTTCTTTCATGCATCAGTAGCAGGGCTGTGGAGGTGGAGTCGGAGCAATTTTGGGCACCCGGAGTTGGAGTCGTGGTTTCAGAAACTGAGGAGTTGGAGTCAGGAGTCGCATGATTTTTGTACAAAATCCACAGCCCTGTTAAGTATTAGACTAAGGAGTCGGAGTCGAGGAGTCGGAGTCTGAGCAATATTGGGTACCTGGAGTCGGAGTATCAGAAACTGAGGAGTCGGAGTTGGAGTCAGAAGATTTTTGTACCGACTCCACAGTCCTGATCAGTAGTGTCTGAATCACCTGATCTGAATGCTTGTTCAGGGTCTATGGCTAAAAGTATTACAAGAAGAGGATCAGCAAGACAGTCAGATAACTGCTATCGAGGAGAGAGACAAGTGGAGGCTGCCATATTTGTTTCTTTTTAAACAATACCAGTTACCTCGCAGTTCTACTGGTCCTTCTGGTCAGTAGTGTCTGAATCACACACCTGAAACAAGCACATACCTCCCAACTTTTTGAGATGAGAAAGAGGGACACTTAAGACACACCCCTGATCATGCCCCCACCACACCCCTAGTCACGCATACCATAAAGATTTCAAAAGAAAAATATGTTGTGTTATAATTCAAACCACACTGGTCCTTTCTATCCTGGGTCATTTTCCTTCATATTAACATTTTAAAATTAGTAATATATCAATTTAAAGGATGGTGATAAAGTTTAGAGCCAAACACATTTTTCTAGTAGAGAACTATATATATTTACATAGAAAGAGGGACAAAGTCCTGAAAGAGGGACAAATGAGGAGGAAAGAGGGACAGGGCTCCCAAAGAGGGACTGTCCCTCCAAAAGATGGACAGTTGGGAGCTCTGCAAGCATGCAGCTAATCTTGTTGGATTTTTGTCAGAAACATGTGATCTGCATGCTTGCTCAGAGTCTATGGCTGAAAGTATTAGAGGCGAAGGATCAGCAGCAGAGCCAGGCAATGTGCGTTGTTTCAAAGTAAATAAATAAATCAGCCTCCATTCCCTGCGTCACTTCATCACAAAGCATGGATGGCAGATGCTTACTAAATGTGTGATAGTGACAGCAGGGGAACCTGGGTGTATTGTACAAGTAAAATAAAAGTGTATTATTACCGCCTCCAATGTCGCCTCCGTATTTCCTCCCACTTCACCCCTCACCCAACACATCCTGCGTCTCCTATTGCGTTCCATCTGGCTGGTCTGTGCGTTTCATTTCACATTAGTGAGGTTACCACCTTGTGGAGAGTAGCAGTACTGCAGGTGTTATTAGTCTGCCTTGCATGTTCTGCCATTAAAAGATCCCTCAACACAGAAGCCGCTGCTAGGAACATTGTGAATCCTGCAGGCAGTCATTATTTGTGCATACTGAGAAAAAATAATATATAATAATGCTGCACATATGATAGCAAAAGAGGAACTGTAACAACATACTGTATAGTAGAATACAGTAAATTATTCAGGATACAATATCCTGGTTTCAGTATCCTAGTTTCAGAATACTTCCTATCTATATATATAATAGAGTAAGTGCCTCAACCTTCAAACAAGAAGAAGAAGTAGCGCCATATCAAACCAAGGGCGAGAAGGGATAATTTGCATATTCAGTAGCAGTGCATTGTGGATAACCACAAATGTTCACTTATAGCGGAATTATTGCAGATTTGCTTCTGTTTTAACCACTTGAGGACCTAGGGCTTTCTACCCCTTAAGGACCGGCCACTTTTTTTCCATTCAGACCACTGCAGCTTTCACGGTTTATTGCTCGCTCATACAACCTACCACCTAAATGAATTTTGGCTCCTTTTCTTGTCACTAATAAAGCTTTCTTTTAGTGCTATTTGATTGCTCCTGCGATTTTTACTTTTTATTATATTCAGCAAAAAAGACATGAATTTTGGCAAAAAAATGATTTTTTTAACTTTCTGTGCTGACAGTTTTCAAATAAAGTAAAATTTCTGTATACATGCAGCGCGAAAAATGTGGACAAACATGTTTTTGATAAAAAAAAACCCATTCAGTGTATATTTATTGGTTTGGGTAAAAGTTATAGCGTTTACAAACTATGGTGCAAAAAGTGAATTTTCCCATTTTCAAGCATCTCTGACTTTTCTGACCCTCTGTCATGTTTCATGAGGGGCTAGAATTCCAGGATAGTATAAATACCCCCCAAATGACCCCATTTTGGAAAGAAGACATCCCAAAGTATTCACTGAGAGGCATAGTGAGTTCATAGAAGATATTATTTTTTGTCACAAGTAAGCGGAAAATGACACTTTGTGAAAAAAAAAAAAAAAAAAAAAAAGTTTCCATTTCTTCTAACTTGCGACAAAAAAAAATGAAATCTGCCACGGACTCACCATGCTCCTCTCTGAATACCTTGAAGTGTCTACTTTCCAAAATGGGGTCATTTGTGGGGTGTGTTTACTGTCCTGACATTTTGGGGGGTGCTAAATTGTAAGCACCCCTGTAAAGCCTGGAGGTGCTCATTGGACTTTGGACCCCTTAGCGCAGTTAGGGTGCAAAAAAGTGCCACACATGTGGTATTGCCGTACTCAGGAGAAGTAGTATAATGTGTTTTGGGGTGTATTTTTACACATACCCATGCTGGGTGGGAGAAATATCTCTGTAAATGACAATTTGTTAATTTTTTTTACACACAATTGTCCATTTACAGAGATCTTTCTCCCACTCAGCATGGGTATGTGTAAAAATACACCACAAAACACATTATACTACTTCTCCTGAGTACGGCGATACCACATGTGTGGCACTTTTTTGCACCCTAACTGCGCTAAAGGGCCCAAAGTCCAATGAGTACCTTTAGAATTTCACAGGTCATTTTGAGAAATTTCGTTTCAAGACTACTCCTCACGGTTTAGGGCCCCTAAAATGCCAGGGCAGTATAGGAACCCCACAAATGACCCCATTTTAGAAAGAAGACACCCCAAGGTATTCCGTTAGGAGTATAGTGAGTTCATAGAAGATTTTATTTTTTTGTCAAAAGTTAGCGGAAATTGATTTTAATTGTGTTTTTTCACAAAGTGTCATTTTCCACTAACTTTTGACAAAAAATAAAATCTTCTATGAACTCACCATACTCCTAACGGAATACCTTGGGGTGTCTTCTTTCTAAAATGGGGTCATTTGTGGGGTTCCTATACTGCCCTGGCATTTTAGGGGCCCTAAACCGTGAGGAGTAGTCTTGAAACGAAATTTCTCAAAATGACCTGTGAAATTCTAAAGGTACTCATTGGACTTTGGGCCCTTTAGCGCAGTTAGGGTGCAAAAAAGTGCCACACATGTGGTATCGCCGTACTCAGGAGAAGTAGTACAATGTGTTTTGGGGTGTATTTTTACACATACCCATGCTGGGTGGGAGAAATACCTCTGTAAATGGACAATTGTGTGTAAAAAAATCAAAAGATTGTCATTTACAGAGGTATTTCTCCCACCCAGCATGGGTATGTGTAAAAATACACCCCAAAACACATTATACTACTTCTCCCGAGTACGGCGATACCACATGTGTGGCACTTTTTTGCACCCTAACTGCACTAAGGGGCCCAAAGTGCAATGAGTACCTTTAGGATTTCACAGGTCATTTTTGTTTCAAGACTACTCCTCACGGTTTAGGGCCCCTAAAATGCCAGGGCAGTATAGGAACCCCACTAATGACCCCATTTTAGAAAGAAGACACCCCAAGGTATTCCGTTAGGAGTATGGTGAGTTCATAGAAGTTTTTATTTTTTTGTCACAAGTTAGCGGAAATTGATTTTAATAGTTTTTTTTCACAAAGTGTCATTTTCCGCTAACTTGTGACAAAAAATAAAATCTTCTATGAACTCACCATACTCCGTACGGAATACCTTTGGGTGTCTTCTTTCTAGAATGGGGTCATTTGTGGGGTTCCTATACTGCCCTGGCATTTTAGGGGCCCTAAACCGTGAGGAGTAGTCTTGAAACCAAATGTCGCAAAATGACCTGTGAAATCCTAAAGGTACTCATTGGACTTTGGGCCCCTTAGCGTACTTAGGGTGTAAAAAAGTGTCACACATGTGGTACCGCCGTACTCAGGAGAAGTAGTATAATGCGTTTTGGGGTGTATTTTTACACATACCCATGCTAAGTGGGAGAAATATCTCTGTAAATGACAATTGTTTGATTTTTTTACACACAATTGTCCATTTACATAGAAATTTCTCCCATCCAGCATGGGTATGTGTAAAAATACACCCCAAAACACATTATACTACTTTTCCTGAGTACAGCGGTACCACATGTGTGACAATTTTTGCAGCCTAGGTGCGCTAAGGGGCCCAACGTCCTATTCACAGGTCATTTTGAAGCATTTGTTTTCTAGACTACTCCTCGCGGTTTAGGGCCCCTAAAATGCCAGGGCAGTATAGGAACCCCACAAGTGACCCCATTTTAGAAAGAAGACACCCCAAGGTATTCCGTTAGGTGTATGGCGAGTTCATAGAAGATTTTATTTTTTGTCACAAGTTAGTGAAAAATGACTTTGTGAAAAAAAAACAATAAAAATTAATTTCCGCTAACTTTTGACAAAAATAAAATCTTCTATGAACTCGTCATACACCTAACAGAATACCTTGGGGTGTCTTTTTTTCTAAAATAGGGTCACTTGTGGGGTTCCTATACCGCCCTGGCATTTTACAGGCCCAAAACCGTGAGTAGTCTGGAAACCAAATGTCTCAAAATGACTGTTCAGGGGTATAAGCATCTGCAAATTTTGATGACAGGTGGTCTATGAGGGGGCGAATTTTGTGGAACCGGTCATAAGCAGGGTGGCCTTTTAGATGACAGGTTGTATTGGGCCTGATCTGATGGATAGGAGTGCTAGGGGGGTGACAGGAGGTGATTGATGGGTGTCTCAGGGGGTGGTTAGAGGGGAAAATAGATGCAATCAATGCACTGGGGAGGTGATCGGAAGGGGGTCTGAGGGGGATCTGAGGGATTGGCCGAGTGATCAGGAGCCCACACGGGGCAAATTGGGGCCTGATCTGATGGGTAGGTGTGCTAGGGGGTGACAGGAGGTGATTGATGGGTGTCTCAAGGTGTGATTAGAGGGGGGAATAGATGCAAGCAATGCACTGGCGAGGTGATCAGGGCTGGGGTCTGAGGGCATTCTGAGGGTGTGGGCGGGTGATTGAGTGCCCTAGGGGCAGATAGGGGTCTAATCTGATAGGTAGCAGTGACAGGGGGTGATTGATGGGTAATTAGTGGGTGTTTAGGGTAGAGAATAGATGGAAACACTGCGCTTGGGTGGTGATCTGATGTCGGATCTGCGGGCGATCTATTGGTGTGGGTGGGTGATCAGTTTGCCCGCAAGGGGCAGGTTAGGGGCTGATTGATGGGTGGCAGTGACAGCGGGTGGTTGATGGGTGGAAGTGACAGGGGGTGATTGATGGGTGGCAGTGACAGGGGGTGATTGATGGGTGATTGATAGGTGATTGACAGGTAATCAGTGGGTTATTACAGGGGAGAACAGATGTAAATATTGCACTGGCGAATTGATAAGGGGGGGTCTGAGGGCAATCTGAGCGTGTAGGCGGGCGATTGGGTGCCCGCAAGGGGCAGATTAGGGTCTGATCTGATGGGTAACAGTGACAGGTGGTGATAGGGGGTGATTGATGGGTAATTAGTGGGTGTTTAGAGGAGAGAATAGATGTAAACGCTGCGCTTGGGTGGTGATCTGATGTCGGATCTGCGGGCGATCTATTGGTGTGGGTGGGTGATCAGATTGCCCGCAAGGGGCAGGTTAGGGGCTGATTGTTGGGTGGCAGTGACGGGGTGATTGATGGGTGATAGGTGATTGGCAGGTGATTGACAGGTGGTCAGTGGGTTATTACAGGGAAGGACAGATGTAATTAATGCACTGGCGAATTGATAAGGGGGGGGTCTGAGGGCAATCTGAGCGTGTGGGCGGGTGATTGGGTGCCCGCAAGGGGCAGATTAGGGTCTGATCTGATAGGTAACAGTGACAGGTGGTGATAGGGGGTGATTGATGGGTGATTGATGGGTAATTAGTGGGTGTTTAGAGAAGATAACAGATGTAAACAATACATTTGGGAGGTAATCTGACGGCGGGTTTGCGGGCGATCTAATGGTGTGGGTGGGTGATCAGATTGCCCGCAAGGGGCAGGTTAGGGGCTGATTGATGGGTGGCAGTGACAGGGGGTGATTGATGGGTGATAGGTGATTGGCAGGTGATTGACAGGTGATCAGTGGGTTATTACAGGGAAGAACAGATGTAATTAATGCACTGGTGAATTGATAAGGGGGGGTCAGAGGGCAATCTGAGCGTGTGGGCGGGTGATTGGGTGCCCGCAAGGGGCAGATTAGGGTCTGATCTGATAGGTAAAAGTGACAGGTGGTGATAGGGGGTGATTGATGGGTGATTGATGGGTAATTAGTGTGTGTTTAGAGGAGAGAATAGATGTAAACAATGGATTTGGGAGGTGATCTGATGTCGGATCTGCGGGCGATCTATTGGTGTGGGGGGGTGATCAGATTGCCCGCAAGGGGCAGGTTAGGGGCTGGCTGATGGGTGGCAGTGACAGGGGGTGATTGACGGGTGATTGATGGGTGATTGACAGGTGATTGACAGGTGATTGACAGGTGATCAGGGGGATAGATGCATACAGTAAACAGGGGGGGTGGTCTGGGGGGGGGGGTCTGGGGAGAATCTGAGGGGTGGGGGGTGATCAGGAGGGGGCAGGGAGCAGGGTGGGGGATAAAAAAAAAAATAGCGTTGACAGATAGTGACAGGGAGTGATTGATGGGTGATTAGGGGGGTGATTGGGTGCAAACAGGGGTCTGGGGGGTGGGCAGGGGGGGGTCTGATGGGTGCTGTGGGCGATCTGGGGCAGGGGGGGGGGGAAAATCAGTGTGCTTGGTGCAGACTAGGGTGGCTGCAGCCTGCCCTGGTGGTCCCTCGGACACTGGGACCACCAGGGCAGGAGGCAGCCTGTATAATACACTTTGTAAACATTACAAAGTGTATTATACACTTTGTATGCGGCGATCGCGGGGTTAACATCCCGCCGGCGCTTCCGTATGGCCGGCGGGATGTTGCGGCGGGTGAGCGGCGCCAGGCGGAGGCGGAGGATCGCGTCACTGATGACGCGATCGCTCCGCCCATGCCCCTACAAGGACCGCCGCCAATTGTCAATACGGCGGTCCTTGCGGGGTGCACTTCCCGGCCGCCAATTGTACATACGGCGGTCGGGAAGTGGTTAAGAAGGAAAATTACACCAAGCTTTGCTTTTTTTAGTAGGAGGGATTTTTGGTCTCTTTTATCCTCCTATACATTCTTAGAAGTTTGGGTCACCCTGAGCTACTTGGCTACTCTGTTGTACTGGTCCAAGCCCTATCTCATACAGCGATATCAATCTCTGCTATGGCTATCATTCATGAAAGGGCTGTTGGTATGGAGAATCAGTGTGGGAAACCACTGCTGATGGTGTTTTAGAGTTCTGGCTGCTGATTCATAAAAAAGTATCCAGGTGCGGTAGCAGTGCAGAGATTCCCTGAACTAGGCTGGCGGTAGGCTTGCGGAGACACGGAAGCTGCCGAGTTAATACATTTCTCTGTGTTCCACTCTACTGTAGCTGCCTGGGAGGTCTCTGTGTCTCCATTCACTTAACATTGTTATCGCCACATCAGAGGAAGCGGTACTTCCCGACCTCACACCGCTTGCGGTGATCTTTATGAATTAACATTTTGCTACATTTTTTACAACAATCACCGCACAAGGCGGTGATTTATCGCTCTGCTCGGTAATGTCAGCTTTTGATGTGGAAGGAGCCTTTATGAATGCAGATTTTGCTACGTGTGCGGGAAAGTCAGCTGTTTTAAGCATTTCCGCATGTGGAAATGCTTTATGAATGATAGCCTATGCAGTGATGAGAACCAAAGGTCTGAAATAGGCTGTCACATGTGGGTTTGATATGACTGTGTAAAACTTAAAGCTATAGGCTTGCTTGGCTTACTAAGGGTGAAAAGGAATAATTTGCATATTTAGTAGCGGTGCATTGTGGGTAATCACAAATGTTCACTTATAGCTGCATTATTGCATATTTCTTTCTGTTTTAGGGAGGCAAATTACACCAAGCTTTGGTTTTTTTAGTAGGAGGTCTTTTT
The DNA here is from genome assembly GCF_040937935.1 of Hyperolius riggenbachi. Taxonomy (NCBI): domain Eukaryota; kingdom Metazoa; phylum Chordata; class Amphibia; order Anura; family Hyperoliidae; genus Hyperolius; species Hyperolius riggenbachi. The sequence continues at coordinate 215,868,631 of NC_090655.1, forward strand.
GGTCCCTTTTATCCCCCTATACATTACGAGTGGTTTGGGTCACCCTGAGCTGATTGGTTACTCTGTTGTACTGGTCCAAGCCCTATCTCATTCAGCTGTATCAATCCCTGCCATGTACTGATGAGGACCAAAAGTCTGAAACAGGCTGTCACATGTGGGTTTGATATAACTGTGTAAAATTTAAAGCTATGTGCTTATTATACACCAGCGGCTCTGGATGCTTGCTTGGCTTACCAAGAGAGAAAAGGGGTAATTTTCATATTTAGTAGCAGTGCATTGTGGGTAACCACAAATGTTCACTTATAGCTGAATTCTTGCAGATTTCCTTCTGTTTTAAAAAGGCAAATTACACCAATACAGTGTGCGGCATTACAGGAAGTGACGACAGTGGAACACACGCTGGAACGCGGAAAAGGTGAGTCATCCCCGCCCGCTGCCTCTTACTAATAGTGGCGGCTGCTACTGTACTTAAGCAGGAGGGGGAGCACACATGGGGGACCAAGGTGGGGAAAGGGGAGGTCCTGCTGAGCTGAAGCTGGAGGGGGAGTGCACATGGGGGACCCAGGTGAGGGGGGGGGGTTCCTGCTGAGCTTAAGCTGGAGGTAGAGCACACATGGGGGACCCAGTTGAGGGGGGGGGGCCCAACCCCCCTCCCCAGCACTGTGCCCAATACCCCCCTTCCTGCCCTCTACCCTCTTATGCGGCGTATGCTACGCCGCGGGTCGGCTAGTACTCTATAATAAAGGTTATCTTGCTGTGGCTAATATTTTAGTTCTTAGTTCAGTTGCACTTCATCTAGTCTAGGACTGGTAGTCTCTGGCTCCTTAAAGACCAGAACCTTTTTCCAATTCTTACTATGTGATGACTGTGATTGGCTCACATTGATCACATGGCCAGAAGCCAATCAAATTGGCTACTAACCAGTGCATAGAATTAAGCTGTCTACTGGCAATGGGATAAACATGATTTCGGCGGGAGCTTGCAGAGCTGTGCTGTGAACTCTACATCCTGGCAGAGGTAAGAGACTGCAAACAGGACGTAGATTTCAGCAGCACGCGGAAGAAGAAGCCCAAATAAGTTCACTAAGGTGTGACAGTCTGGGCATGATTAGACTCTCCACATACCATGCATCTCTCAGAACCTCAAGACTCGGTCAGATAACTCGCTTTAGGCCCTCAGTGCTTTATCAGAACTGTATGTTATTATTTATTTAAAGGAAGACCATTTCATACAGGCAAGATGTGTCAATAACAGCAAAGCTGTATGAGATGACAGGATTGAACAATATAATATTGATGTATTTTAATACTGTATAGGAATACAAATGATTACTTCTATTGTTGGGACGTGCATAGAGTTATGTTTTGACGTAATGTGTTTGTCATTTTATTGCTAAATAAAGTTTTTATTCTCAAAATGTATAGTTTTCTGTATCGATACAATGTTAGGTGGAGTTATGTCTGCTTTTATGAGGATAGGGGGACTTATCAGGTAACAGCAAAAAAATAAGACTAGTTCTATAAACATTTCTCTGTATGTCTGTCCTTTACAAGTATCTAACCCCAGAACGATTGGACTTTATGGACGTATGTCTTTTTTCATAACTATGTAACATACTACACCCAAGATTTCTCTTTACTCAAGATTTCAGGTTTAAACACAGTTATAGTTAACAGCAGTGTTCCACAAGGCTGTGTACCTGGGCCAGTTGTTTTAAGTTGTCAATAAACAACCTACTGTTAACAACACAGAGTAGTATGTAGTGGTTGGCTGATAGCTGGGGAGGTTTCAAATATCATGGTGTACATAGGCTCTGATGTAAGAGCTAAGTTTAATTCAATGTGTTTTGTTTTTTTCACAAATACTGCCAGGGCTATGTGGTACATTTGAGACACAGAATGGGTTATGTGAGTTAAATAATTGGCTGAGAAGTTGGTGCAGGAATGAGGGGGGGGAGGGGGAAGGTTCTTGGAGAGGCAGACTGCAGCCACTACAAACAAATAGCGAGAAAATATTGTAGTTTAAATTTTGAGAAATTTGAACTAGTGAGGGGTTGATACACTTATCCATGATATAGACAAGGACTGGTATAGCCAGGATGAAAGCATTCAAGTCATCCTGCATAGAGCTCCACCATACCAGCCATACCAGTCAACATGGTACATGATTTAGGTGTGGGGTTCTGTAAGAGTGGAGACAAAGCCTCCCCATCTCCTACAAAGTCCACAAATGTGAGGATATGAAGAAGAGAAGAACCGAGAGCCCGATATGGTGTAGTATGTCAAGGTAATTGGATAATTAGAAAGAGTATGAATTGTATACTCACAAACCAGGGTTACCTCCAGGCAACCACTGTATAGGCAGGTGAGGAGATTAGCCTGTCCTCACTCAGGAATAAGAAGTCGCTCTCTGTAGGCTTGAAAAACAAGAAGGGGTATCCCCCTCCACCAAAAGGTGGATACAATCAGTATTATGGTAGAGAACAGAGGCGCCAAAAGGATAAAAACAATATTTAAAAGTTTTAAAATTATTGCTTAGGAGGCAGTGGTGGACTCACCTCCCACAAGCAGACACAACAACTGTGTATTCACAAAAGGGACATTTATTGGTATACTCCAAATAAGGTCGCAACGCGTTTCGCAGGTCAAACCCGCTTCATCAGGCAATTATAGGAAGGAGCACACAACAGCAGTATGTCCAGATAGCACATGGCGCCTCACCTGAGGCGCCAGGTGCTATCTGGACATACTGCTGTTGTGTGCTCCTTCCTATAATTGCCTGATGAAGCGGGTTTGACCTGCGAAACGCGTTGCGACCTTATTTGGAGTATACCAATAAATGTCCCTTTTGTGAATACACAGTTGTTGTGTCTGCTTGTGGGAGGTGAGTCCACCACTGCCTCCTAAGCAATAATTTTAAAACTTTTAAATATTGTTTTTATCCTTTTGGCGCCTCTGTTCTCTACCATAATACAAATGTGAGGATATGTTCTGGGAAGCTAATGTTAGAATCTTGGAGGTATAATTCCCCTTCCAGGTAAATGGTTCTAGAGGGTCACTTTTGACCCTATACCTATTTAGTCTAGCTAGTGGGGAGGAGTTCTGTACCGTTCTGGTTTTTCTTCTGCCACTTTCTTTTATTTCTTCTTTTTCTTGCTTGCAAAATCATTTCCTGGCCGACGTTCCCCATCAAACTTCCACTGCTGATTGTTGCTTCCTGCCCCTTTATTGCTGTCCACATCCCCAGCAGGTCTAACCTAATGCTCACATGTGACAGGAAGCATCGCTTCCTGGTGGTAGTAAAAGGGGAATCAGATAGGGTGTTAAAGAAGTCGTTGGGTGATAAAATTGCCCTAGTGAGTTTTAAACAGCCTTCGGGGTGCTAACTATAATTGGGGACCCAGACCTCTTCCTTGGTCCTCCACCAGGACTGTCAACTCCCTTTAAACAGACCCGCCACAGATCAACATGGTAATAGTGCTAGTATCTCAGATCCTGTCCCTCCTGTGCTCCCACCGCAGCCACTAGGTGTCCTTTGCCTTCCTCTTGGTCTTCCAAACATCATATGAAGTGACAGTCACACAATATGCAGAGAAACTCAGACCGAGAGCAAGGCAGAGAAGTAACCCCCCCCCCCCTTCCCCGTTGGGATCATCAGATAGTCAAACATTCATAGAGGAACATAGTAGAGGGGGTGCTCCAACGTTTTGTCCTACATTGTCGAAATGTCCTACGCTAATGACAGAATGATGGAAACTCCATCGAGGAGACCTACAAATCGAAATAACCTACTATGGAAATAGGCTGATTGTATATGTGTTTCACTGTATGATATTGCTAATAAAGTAATAATGGAAATAAGTTTGAAAATGTAGCAGCTATAGCTGATTCATCTGTGCTCAGGGCGGCTGCACAGCCCCTAGAAAGGGGCCTGCTCATTAGGACACACTTGCCGCTGCACTCCCTCCAACCACAGGCTATTACTCTGCACACTCGTAGGGTAAAACGATGAAGGGAAATGAGAGAACCTAAATGCGCATGTGCAGAGTGGGCGTGGAAAGTACTGAGCAGGGGCCCAAAAATGTTTAGCAGGGTGGCTCTGTGATCCATAGTTACATCCCTGCGCTTATCTCTACGCACTATCCTGCTGATATTTTACAGCTAAGAAATAACCTACATTTAATTCACTATGGCAATTTGGCATTGAGAGACACTCCTCACTATATGCTATGATGGCTGCTAACATACAGCTCATTCTCTCCATATTCCTCCTCTTAGGGCACTTTTTCTCCGTATGTATAATGGTGGCATGATGAGTATAGAAGACTTGTGTCACAGATGAGTAATATTATCCATCCCCCATCATCACACACGGCGATACGTTAAGGCAGGAGACACACCTGAGTGTGTGATGTGATGCCTGTTTTTTTGCCTCTGCATCATGCTGCAATCACCAGGGACGGTTTAGGGGGCCCAGGGGCAAGCTTAACCAAGGGGCCCCCCAAACTTAACCCCCCGGAAGTAACCTAACCCGCTGGCAGAGGGAGAGACAGGAACTATATACATACCTCTGGCTCTGGTTTGTTTCCAGCCTCTGTCTCCTTTGAGCGGTTTGGTTCCAGCATCTGTCTCCTCCAAACAGTTCGGTTCGGAGACAGACGCTGGAACCGAACAGCTTGGAGGAGACAAACGCTGGAACTGAACCGCTTGGAGGAGGTATGTATATAGATCATGTCCCTCCCTCTGCCAGCAGGTTCGGTTACTTACTTCACTGCCTGCACAGGGCCCCGGGGAGCAGTGTGAGCAAGAAGAATGTAGCAGGGTCGGCGCTGCTGGGGCCTCAGCAGAGGTCAGGGCCCCGGGGCAGATGCCCCCTTTGCCTCTATGGTAGCGCCGGCCCTGGCAATCACAAGGCAACGTTATCTTCATTTGTGATTTATGTATTTGAAGGTAATAAACAAAAGATGTAGAATCACGCTCAGTATGCCAAAAAAGCAGAAGGTTGTCTACAAAATTAGAATAGACAAACATATATAAATCCTGAATTGTGAGCAGATAATTAAAGGGGAACTGTAACCAACACAACACAATGAATAAAATTGCTTTTTTTACAATATTCATTCACAAATGATTTGTCATTGCTTGCCCATCATAAGCAGTTTCTTCTCCCTGATTTAGGGCCCGTTTCCACTGCAGCGGAAACCGCTCTGAATCCACAGAGTTTTCTCGCAGGCAAATCGCGCGGGGAAACTCTGCCATTGGAAACTATGGCGCCGCCAGCCGAATCGCTTACCCTAGCGATTTGGCTGACACTGGCCACAGATTTTGCGTGGGAGGCTGCGAATCCCATAGCCGTGCATTTGCCTGCGATCCCACACACTAGCTGGTCTCCCAGAAGAATTCAGCATAATAAACGCATACCTCCCAACATTTTGAGATGAGAAAGAGGGACACTTAAGCTACGCCCCTGCCACACCCCTGATCACGCCCCCAGCACACCCCTAGTCACACATACCATAAATATTTAATTGGAAAAATATGTTGTTTTATAATTCAAACCACACTGGTCCTTTCTATGCTGGTTCATTTTCCTTCATATTAACATTTTAAAATTAGTAATATATCAAATTAAAGGATGGAAATAAAGTTCAGAGTCAATCAAACACATTTTTTAGTAGAGAAATATATATATTTACATAGAAAGAGGGACAAAGTCCTGAAAGAGGGACAAATGTGGAGGAAAGCGGGACAGAGGGACAGGGCTCCCAAAGAGGGAATGTCCCTCCAAAAGAGGGACAGTTGGGAGCTATGTAAACGGCCTAGGATAAGCCTCATTGGAAGGGCGGGGATACATATTATTATACAGAAATATATAGGTACTAGCCGACCCGCGGCGTAGCATACGCCGCATAAGAGGGTAGAGGGCAGGAAGGGGGGTATTGGGCACAGCGCTGGGGAGGGGGGTTGGACCCCCCCCTCAACTGGGTCCCCCATGTGTGCTCTACCTCCAGCTTAAGCTCAGCAGGAACCCCCCCTCACCTGGGTCCCCCATGTGCACTCCCCCTCCAGCTTCAGCTCAGCAGGACCCCCCCCCCTTCCCCCACCTTGGTCCCCCATGTGTGCTCCCCCTCCTGCTTAAGTACAGTAGCAGCCGCCACTATTAGTAAGAGGCAGCGGGCGGGGATGACTCACCTTTTCCGCGTTCCAGCGTGTGTTCCACTGTCGTCACTTCCTGCAATGCCGCACACTGTATTGGTGTAATTTGCCTTTTTAAAACAGAAGGAAATCTGCAAGAATTCAGCTATAAGTAAACATTTGTGGTTACCCACAATGCACTGCTACTAAATATGAAAATTACCCCTTTTCTCCCTTGGTAAGCCAAGCAAGCATCCAGAGCCGCTGGTGTATAATAAGCACATAGCTTTAAATTTTACACAGTTATATCAAACCCACATGTGACAGCCTGTTTCAGACTTTTGGTCCTCATCAGTACATGGCAGGGATTGATACAGCTGAATGAGATAGGGCTTGGACCAGTACAACAGAGTAACCAATCAGCTCAGGGTGACCCACACCACTCGTAATGTATAGGGGGATAAAAGGGACCAAAAAGACCTCCTACTAAAAAAAGCAAAGCTTGGTGTAATTTGCCTCCCTAAAACAGAAAGAAATATGCAATAATGCAGCTATAAGTGAACATTTGTGATTACCCACAATGCACCACTACTAAATATGCAAATTATTCCTTTTCACCCTTAGTAAGCCAAGCAAGCCTATAGCTTTAAGTTTTACACAGTCATATCAAACCCACATGTGACAGCCTATTTCAGACCTTTGGTTCTCATCACTGCATAGGCTATCATTCATAAAGCATTTCCACATGCGGAAATGCTTAAAACAGCTGACTTTCCCGCACACGTAGCAAAATCTGCATTCATAAAGGCTCCTTCCACATCAAAAGCTGACATTACCGAGCAGAGCGATAAATCACCGCCTTGTGCGGTGATTGCTGTAAAAAATGTAGCAAAATGTTAATTCATAAAGATCACCGCAAGCGGTGTGAGGTCGGGAAGTACCGCTCCCTCTGATGTGGCGATAACAATGTTAAGTGAATGGAGACACAGAGACCTCCCAGGCAGCTACAGTAGAGTGGAACACAGAGAAATGTATTAACTCGGCAGCTTCCGTGTCTCCGCAAGCCTACCGCCAGCCTAGTTCAGGGAATCTCTGCACTGCTACCGCACCTGGATACTTTTTTATGAATCAGCAGCCAGAACTCTAAAACACCGTCAGCAGTGGTTTCCCACACTGATTCTCCATACCAACAGCCCTTTCGTGAATGATAGCCATAGCAGAGATTGATATCGCTGTATGAGATAGGGCTTGGACCAGTACAACAGAGTAGCCAAGCAGCTCAGGGTGACCCAAACTTCTAAGAATGTATAGGAGGATAAAAGAGACCAAAAATCCCTCCTACTAAAAAAAGCAAAGCTTGGTGTAATTCTCCTTCTTAAAACAGAAGCAAATCTGTAATAATTCCGCTATAAGTGAACATTTGTGGTTATCCACAATGCACTGCTACTGAATATACAAATTATCCCTTCTCGCCCTTGGTTTGATATGGCACTACTTCTTCTTTTTGCTTGGACCAGCCCCTTCTTCTTGCTTGGACCGGCCCTGGGGGCAGGGCGCTACTTCTTCTTCTTGTTTGAAGGTTGAGGCACTTACTCTATTATATATATAGATATCACGTTTTATAACGGATGGAACAAGAGCTTCTACAGCACCTGGAAGTAACCAGGAATTATGGGAAAAACTCATCACTGGAAGGGTAAGAGCTAAGAGAAACTAACAGGGTGAGTCCACCTGCCAGCGGTCACATATAGCTTCTAAGTAAGCGGAGCTTTGACCAACCACTCATCTCCATCTGTAAAATGTATCCACAGAAGGAAGACTTCACCTATTGGAATGTCACTAGCATCGCTGGCCGTGGATTATCAGATGCTTATGTAGGTTTTCTTCATCTGCAAAACCTTCCCTGCACTCAGAACATGGAAAAATATGCTTATCTCTGTGGAGTTTCTGGTGGCTAAAGAGTTATTCCTTCCGAGTAAAATCTTTGTCGCAAAACCAAACATGAAAAGGGCCACTCACCTGTGTGTATAATCTGGTGTATAATAAGGGCAGACTTCTTCATGAAACATTTCCCACACTCTGAACATGAAAAAAAGTCGCTCACCTGTGTGAATCCTCTGGTGTTTCAGAAAGCTGTCTTTCTTATTAAAACATTTCCCACACTGTGAATATGAAAAGAGAAACTCCCTTGTGTGCGTTCTCTGGTAGATGTTGAAATTGTGTATATGTGAAAAGCTTTTTCCGCACTCTAAACACACAAAAGGACGCTGACTGGTGTGAATTCTCTGGTGTGTAAGAAGGTTTCTTTTCACAGCGAAGCATTTCCCACACTCTGAACATGGAAAAGGCCGCTCCCATGTGGATTCTCTGGTGGCTAAGAAGAGCGTTCATCCGACTAAAAGCTTTTTAGAGCAGCCTTTTCCGTGCACAGAATGCGATAAGCATTCTGTGCACGGAAAAGGCTGCTCACCTCTGTGACTTCTCTGGTGTAAAAGGAGGACTTCTTTCTGAACAAAGGCTTTCCCACACTCTGAGCATGACAAATGACTTTCCCCGTGTGAATTTTCTGATGTCTGTGAAGGTTTTCTTCTTCATGAAACATTTCCCACACTGTGAACACGAGAAAGGCTGCTCACCATTGTGGGTCCTCTGATGGGCGTTGAGCTCTTGTTTAAGTGGAAAGCCTTTGCCACACTCTGAACAAGAAAACGGACGTTCATCTGTGTGAATTCTCTGGTGTGCGAGAAGATGTCCTTTCACCCTAAAGCATTTCCAACAGTCTGAACAAGAAAAAGGCTGCTCGCCTGTGTGAACTCGCTTGTGTATGGTGAGCGTTCCTTTCTCTGCTAAACCTTTCCCACATGAGCACGTGAATGGACACTCGCCTGTGTCTCCTAACAAGATGTGAGGCCCTTGTGTAACTTTTACCACATTCAGAACAAGTAACTATCTTTTTACTTTGGATTTGGAAGGATTTTTTGATGTACTGCCACTATGACATCTGGGATAGACGGTCTATCCCAGGGACGAATCTAGGGGGGGCAGGCGGGTATCTTGCCCCATGCGCAGTTTGTTGAATTCTTAAAAAGGCGGCAAAATTTGGATGGGGAATGGCAGTTTAGGCGCCAAAACCTGATCTTTAGTGTGAGAAAGCGCGGATGAGCCAGCGGCGGGCGGCTCTTTCCGCGCACAGTGGCCACACACACGGAAAGGCAGCCGCCTCCTCTCAGCATGAGGCGGCTGTCTCCGTGCAAGGTTGTGCGGTGCGTTGGACGCGGCGGTTAGCGCGCATACACCCGCTGCGGAGGTACCGCAGAGCGGGGCTGGTGTGGCTGGGACATGTAGTCCCTCTAGATTTAGAGTGACGCGTGCGCACGCACTCAGGCAGGGTTTATATGACAGCCAGAGGTAGTCAGCTGTCCAGGCTGGTCAGCTGACTCTGGCTTCACCTCTCATTGGTCCAGCACTGTGGGAGGTGCTGGAGAGGGATATGTGTATATATACTGCTGGCTGGTCATTCCTCGGGTGTCTGGCGTTGCGATCACATATGTGGGAGCACCCAGATCCGTAGTCAGATCCGCAAGTGTGCCGGGACCAGCTGGAGCTGTAATCCTACACTTAGCTAGATTCTGTTGATAGCTAAAGTACTAGTTTGATTGTGATTATCTGTTATGACCTATTGCCTGCTCGACTATCCTCCTGAACTCTGATCTTGTACCTCGATATTTCTGATACTCTGTTGCCGAACACCGGCTCGTTCCTTGACTCTGCTTCTGTCTCCTGATTTTGTACCTCGATATATCTGATACCCCGTTGCCGAACTCTGCCTGTACCTAGACCCCGCCTCTGCCTCCTGATCTTGTACTTTATCTGTCCGTGTGTGTACGACCTGGTTTGTCCGACCCCGAGAACCGACCTCACTATTGGAGGCGGTTCCCCGTCCTGTCAGTGGCACCTCCTCCTGAGTGTCACTTTCAGACAATCCTTCCTACTGTCGGTCTGACTCCTCCCGTCTTGGAGAGCTCAGGTCTGCGGAAGGAATCTGCGTTGTACTTGTACTGCGTTGTACTGCGTTGTACTGCGCTGAGGCTTGTCCTCAAATTGTTACTGTTACACCAAAACACTACACTCTACTCAGGTGAACAGAGGTTAGCTTGTATATCGGATTATCGGTGATACTGCAGATCACTTATAATCTGGTATACGTCTGTATTCCCCGTGATACTGCAGATCACCGGTAATCAGACCTCTCTGTGCTTCACCGATCGTTACATTTAGGTGCCAAAACTGGATGGGGAATGGCAGTTTAGGCGCCAAAACCTGACCTTGCCCCAGGCGCAACTTGGTCTAGATCCGTCCCTGGATAGACCTCTAGGGTACAGGATGTGCTGTGTCTGAAGATTCCCCAGGATCGGGGTGACCGAGGGATCTCTCCTCATAGTAGAGTCTGGGATGTATATTTCCAGTGATGGGGTTTTCGCCTTGAGAATATCGTATGACTACATTATCTTCTACATTATAATCTGTAGGTGGAATAAGACGTTCCTCCAAGGTGTTCCTGACATCTGTAACGATCGGTGTAACACAGAGAGGGTCTGATTACCGGTGATCTGCAGTATCACCGAGAATGCAGAATATACCCGATTATTGATGATCTGCAGTATCACCGATAATCAGATATATCTTCTAACCTCTGGACACCTGAGAGATGAGAATGTTTGGTGCAACAGTAATACTTTGAGGAAAGCACCCGTGGGATGGGTGCTAGACAGTAGAGGCTACTGTTATGGATCAGCTTCCTTCCACAGGCCTGATGCTCCCCAAGGGGCGGAGCCAGGCTGAGACAGTGGGAAGGACAGAACGTGAGTGACACCAATAGAGAAGGATCACTGACAGATCTGTGAACTATCTCCTAACAGGAGAGATAGTTCTCGAGGTCAGACAAGCCAGGTCGTTAACACACGGACAGATAAAGTACAGAGACAGTAGGCAGATTCAGAATTCAGAGACTAGCCGAGTTTTGGCAACAGAGAATCAGAATGACAAAGGTACAAAAATCAGAGATCAGGAGAATGGTCAGGAATGCAGAAAGTCATAACAGGTAATCAACAATGCCTAGACTTGAGTGTGAGCTCCAAGATTCTCACACTCCAGGAACTAGACTAGATAATACAGATGGTACAGAATTCCTAGACTAAGGTGTGAGTTCCTTAGCCATCAACACCTTGGAAACTGGTCTAGATAACAATACAGATAATAACAGAATTCCTAGGCTAAGGTGTGAGCTCCGTGATCATCAACACCTACGAAACTGACTAATAAACACACATATACTGACAAGGTCTGAGTGCTACTACGTAGTGATCGCAACGCCAGACACCAGATGAATGACCAGCACCCAGTATATATACACCGGCGCTCTCCAGCGCCACCCCTAAGTGCTGGACCAATGAAAGTTGCCGCAATTGTCAGCTGACCGGCTTGGTCAGCTGACCCTCTTCTGACTGCCATAAAGGCCCTACCTCTCTGCGCGCGCACGCGTATTCCTAAACCAGTGTGGACTATCAGTCCCAGCCACACCAGTCATGTGTTGTAATGTTTCTGCTGTGTTAGATGCGGAATCCGCCGCACCGCTGTCTGGGCGTGCGGCGTTTACTCCGCATTCCGCCTTACTGAGAGGAGCAGACCTATGCGAGCAACTTGCCGCATTGGACGCGGAATTTGCCGCCCTGTTGTTAGAGCATGCGGCGGTTTCTCCGCGCTCCGACTGCGCGCCAGCTGCCATGTTAAACGCGGAGTCAGCCGCCTCACCTTGAGTATTGGCGGCTACTTTTCCGCGTTTTCTCACAACATCATGTCCATCTGTTGGGGAGTAAACCAATATAACGATGACAAGCACATTCTTGTACTAAAGACTCATGTATGTGTGTCTTGTACATAATGGGGTCATACATCTTGATGCATGAACCAGCAGTAAATATATCGCGTACACATAGCGTGGGGTAATATTACCACGTGCACACATCGCCTGGTCAGGTCAGTGTAGCGTGTGCATATAACTGCCACACGATGCACTTCTTTAATCTAGCGTGTATAAAAAAACTTCTCATTCCTCGTGCACATGCTTGTGACAATATTTTAAAGGCACTTGTATTGTATTGACCCGAAGAAGCGGGCTGAGATCCATGAAATGCGTTGTCCTGTTAATCATGCTGAATAAATAATTTAATCTTTTTACATTTACCCTGTGGTGTGGGTTCTTACACCTGGAGTGGTAAAGACACCTCCACCTCCCTTATTATTTTTTGTTTCATTGCATTACCTATTTTTGGGTGCCTCCACCCCCCCCCCCCCCCCAGTACTAGTGCGTATAAAAGGCCTTATATGCTGACCATATGTAAATCTCTGCTTCTGTTCTAGCTACATTACTAACCATGTTCCCGTTCACTGATCCCAGGGCTACCGGGGGACACCATGGGGGGCGCGCGCGGGAGCACGGCTCTGCAGCAGAGCAGCCGCCCAGATGTGAGCTTCACGTCCAGACGGCAGAAATGGTTAAAGTGAACCCGAAGTGAAAATAAACTGATAAGAAAAACAATAGTATTTATCTTCCTATTCATAAAACTGACTACTACAAAAAACATGTAAAAAAGTAGACTGTGAATATTTTGTTGTCTCTGCTCAGTGGCATCCTATTAAGTGTCCCTAAATGAAAATACATGAACTATTGACCTTTTTCTATCTCCCTCTGTTCTCAGTTGTATTCTGCCAGGAAAACTTTTATGGCTGTAATTTGTTTATCAGTGATGTTAACTATATTCCCGACAAGGTACTACAAGACAGAAGCTGTCACTTCCATGCCTAAAATTAACTCTGTCATGCAGAAAAACAAAACAAGTAAAGCAGCCTGGCTATTAATATGTTTTGCACTGAACATAAAAGTTTACCTTATGTTGCATGTCGCCTCAGGTACACTTTAAAGGACCACTCCAGTAAAAAAGTAAGCCGTTAAAATCTGACAAAACCAACAGGTTGTTTTTTTTTTGCATTAGTCCATCGCCTCATGGGGGATTCTCAGGGTTTACTTTTGTTTTCAAAAGCATTTCCACAATGGCAATTTCTAAGTCTAACTGACAACATAGTGTGCAAGTGGTAGGGAGACTGGCTGGTATCTTACTATTTTGGCCGTTGAACTGCCGTTGAGGAAATGCTGTTGAAAACAAAGAAAACCCTGAGAATCCCCCATGAGGAGACGGATTAGTCTGCTGGTTCTATCAGATTTTAACTGCTTACCTTTTTTTCGCTGGAGTGGTCCTTTAATACAGAATCTCTTCTTGTACAGGGAGTCTTCTTATTCCCAGGACGGTACACAGGAAGATCACACCATCCCTGACCCTCACCATAATCAGGTAGGTGGATCTTCCTGTGTACCATCCTGGGAATATCACCTAGTTAGAAAAGCAAAAAAGTTAGTTGCATATGCGCCCATGTGTTTATCAGACAATGAGGAATCTAGAGACGTCTTACTACTATTCTCTCCTTTACAAGAAATGATCTCTTATCCAGTGATGTGTGGGGCTGCCGTTTCTCCATTATGACATCCTTGTAGACAGGGGAGGACTGGCCGGGGGGGGGGGGGGGATTTCCCTCCAGGCTGCCTCTCATTTAATGATTTAGGGCTGGCAGAACCACCAACCATTTTAATAATTATCGAATTGGATGAAAATCTGTACCGCTACAAGCATGCCCAATCAACAATTCGAGTGATTTCGGGTGGGAATTAGTTGAATGTATCGATCTGAAATGCTGGGAAATCTCGGGCCGATGTGGTTGATCAAGTACGATAAACAATGAACGCGATGGAAACCCTGGCCGTTGTCCCTCAAAATGTATTATGTGCCCCACAGTGCCTGTTCATTTATAATTAACCTGTCACACTGTCCCTCGAGTGTCCTTGCTGTATTTCTGCATTGGCGCCCCATGTGACTACTGGCATATAGCATGTGGGGCGTATGTGGGATGTCATTTGGGCTTCGGGTGCCGTGAAAACGGGCCTCTAGTTTGTGTTTTCCCCCAGGCCAAAAGGTCCCAGTCCTCTCCTGCTTGTAGAGGTACTCGTGTTCTTCTAAATACACAGAGACATGATGCCTTATGAACCTGAGAGATACATCAACCACCCAGACACAACACCTGTGTTACTGGAAAATGTCCCATAATTCTCAGCACTGCTCACCTCACCCATCAGCAGCTCAGTTATCTA